>NC_134531.1:39965075-40268106 GCF_050624435.1 Tenrec ecaudatus | reverse complement strand
AGCCTTTAAGTTCCCAAATGCTATTCTTTCTGATAGCTGGGCACCATCTGGGTTTTTTGTTGTTGTTGGTTTTGTTTTCCCAACACACTTTGCTACAGTACCCTTCTCTGCAGTGTTCTCTTGATGAGGGTGAGGACTGAACAGGGTCAAATCATAAGAACAATAGTTTTTAAACTGGGGCTAGAATTTAGTGTGAGTCCCAAATCCATTTATATATCTATGATATATTTATATAGGTGATCCACTACAGATATTATTATCATTTTATGGGAGATAACATTATAAATCATTCCTCTGGGACATAAGATAATTCTATTGGTAGTGTGATTTATTTAGCTATTGGTATAGAATTTAAGGCACTGTTAAGGAAAGGAAATTATACAAATATAAGCCCACTTCAGACTGCAATACTTGTATTGTTGACTTGTACAAATTAAACTCTCAAGTTTAATTTGCAAACTATTTAAGCAAACAGTGGGGATAAGTGTAGGGTAAAACTTTCAATAACACTCATTTATAAAGATAGAACCAGGCCTGCTAGATTAATACATGTCATAAGAAAGCAAGGAAGGCATTAAAATAGCAGCCCCAGGCCACCATTCACTGGGCACCCTCAATTCTTTAACTTTGGGATGGCAGCCAACTGCTTCCTCTCACAGTATGGTGTGTAAGCCCACAGCTGAAGTCCATGGAAGGATTTCCCTTCCTTAAATCTGCTGCAAATGAGTTTGAAGTAAATCCCAGTTCACTTCATTGGGTTTCCATATAGAATCATTCTGGTGGGGACTGTGAAGGATAGTGTGGGCCTCGAAAGCACAGAGCCCAAAGTCCCTGTAGGGTAGGACACATGGCCTGAGTGAGTCAGCAAGGGCTACATGGAAACTAGGTCAAAAGAGTCCAATTGAGAACATAGTAGGTGTAGTCTTCCCTTGGGTTCTATATAAATATTGTTAAGCATTTTCCCTTATGCGAGGCTGTTCCTCTTGGGTTACACACCAACAGAAATGATGTAACCACCTTCTCTCAGAAAGACCTAAACGTAAGGCCCATGGCTTTCAGGGTCATCAATAAGAAAATTGGAACAAGCGTAAGGTCCCTATTGTAGAGCATACACAGGATACCAAATACAGTAAAGGAAACACACACCGAGTGAGACAAAAAGATGAATGGGACCTATTCAAAATGAAACACGTATGCACTTCCTCATAGGAGTACAAATGAGAACCCATGGAGTGGGGAAAAATCTTAAGCAATGACACAATGGACAAAAATCTATAGAATTCTTCAATATTTCAATAAGAAAAAGAAAACAAATAATCCAGTTGGGCAAAGGACATGAATATATAATTCACAAGGGGAAACACTTGAATGGTGAGCAAACCCAAGAGGAAATGCTCACAATCACTAGCCATTTGGGAAATGCAAATCTAAACAAAGATGAGATATCATTTGATGCCCTCAGCAGTAGCCTGATTTGGAAAAGCAGAGAACAGGTGCTAGAGAAGGTGCCGACAGATTGGAACTCTTATACTCTGCTGGTGGCCTTGCAAAGATGTGCAACCATAGTGGGAAGCCATATGAGGATACCTAAAATAATTGGCAATAGAGATACCAACTACCCAGTAATACATTTGCTGGGCATACACCCGAAAGAAATAAGAGACAGAACATGAAGAGTTGTATGGTTTCCCATGTTCACTGTAGCACAGTTCACAATAGCAAGAAGCTAGAAACGGCCCAAATGCCCATCAGGAGAAGAATGGATAAAGAAACTCTGGTACATATGCACAATGGAATACTACGTATCCCTGAAAAGAGTGATGGAACCATGAAAACCCCTCATGACATGAATGGACCTGGGAGCCCTTATGTTGAGTGAAGTTAGTCAATCACAAAAGAGCAAATATTGTATGTGTCCACTACTATCAGGATATACACAGGATGAAGGCAGGCTCCCATCTCATGTAACCTTTTAATCTGATCTCCCAAGCAACAAGGTAGATAGCTTGCTGAGAGTGCATGAATCTTATATACACCCCCGTTCTTTATTTGTTCATCTTAAAAACCACATCAGCAGAGGAGACTTCACCTCATCTGCAGTCAGTATTGCAAGGTGAGAGGAGAAGGGGAGGACCATCCGGGCGCTGCCATACAACACTGTGTTACGGTCACTCCAAGTCAACAGTCACGCCTGCAAGGGTGATCAGTGAACTTTACTGGTCATTCAAGTATCCTGCTCTAAAATGGTTTTCTTTCTGTTTCATGTGTGACAAGACCACATTACTCTCCGTGTAATGGCAGAGGGGTAGCAGAGAAAAAAAGACAGAGTACGGACAAGAGAGAACAGGGTTTCAGATACCATCGGACTACCAACTCTCCCTCCAAACCTCACTTTCATGGCTGGTGTGGTTGTTGTTGGGTGCCATCGAGTCAGTTGGGACTCACAGTGCTCCTATGTACAACAGAACCAAACACCGTCTGATCCTACACCATCCTCACAGTCTTTGTGTCTGAGCCCATTGTTGCAGCCACTGTGTCAGCCTATCATGTTGCAGGTTTTCTCTTTCGCTTCCCCTCCCTTTTCCAAGCACGACGTCCTTCTCCAGGGCTTGGTCTAGCCCAATAACATGCCCAGAGGATATGAGATGAAGTCTCTGCAGCCTTGCCTCTACAGAACATTCTGACTGTACTTCTTCCAACACAGAGCTGTTTGCTCTTTTGACAGCATGGTATTTTCAATATTCTTTGCCAGTAACTTCTCTCAAATGCACCTTTTCCTCTTTTTTTGGCCTTCCTTATTCAATGTTAGTGGAAGGGTAAATTTCGCCCCAGACTCCAAATCACACAAAACTTCAGATTAATAGGATCTGCTAAGAAAGGCATAGCAACAAGGAAGAGTACCTTGTTTATTCCAAACAATTCATGGTTGCAAATGCATCATCGTATCTTATGACCTTGTTATTCTTCAGTCCTCATAACGCCCTTAATTTCTCAAAGTAACAAGGTTTGTTTGATTAAGCTGGGTAGTAGTAAAAGTGAACAATTGTATTTCCTCTCCACTTTTACCAAATAGAATCAACTTATATAGCGAACTCAAAACCTAATTTTCTGCCTTTCTATTTCCACAAGTAGTACAGAGTAGGTAATTGCTTCCTTAGTCAGTAACAATCATTCATAAAATTTGAGAAACCAAAGACTATGGATTGTTTCAGCTTCTTCCAACTCCTATCCTACCTGAATTAAGTTCTAAACTAATCTCTGATTTTAACACACTGTTGATTTAATAGTTACTTTGTCAATGAAAATTTAAAAGAGCAAGCATTTAAGAAATATATTTGTTGCCAAATTCTCCGCTGATGTGATTCCAGCTCCCAAAGTTACGCAACATATTCCAAGAAAAAGAAACTTAAACAGTAATGTTTTACTCTAGGGGGAAAATGCCAGAGATTTTGATAGGGAAGTGGAATTTCTGTTGCTGACATTAGAATTATATTAGAGCGCCCTATTCACGGAAGGCTATGGCCCACAGGGAAAGCCTTCTGACCATTGAGCAGCATGTGAATGGCCTTTCCCTCACACAGGGGGCATTAGAAGTTGAGTGTCTCTACACCCTCTCTCTTAGGGGCTTGCCTGGGTGTGGTGTGAGGAGATCACCATCGTGGGGGCTGCACAGTCATCAGTCATGCGCTGACTGTCTTGGTCAGAAGGTCCTGGATCAATCGGGTAAACACTTCTCTCTAACATAATGCAGGTGTCCCAATCATAGTTCCTTTTCTGCTTTCATAGTCCCACCAATTGTAGTGCATTGATGTCTTCCAATCATGAACTTGTGACTGTTTCCTTTGTGGTCCATGCCTTATTTAAGTAATTACCTGACTGTAAATCATCTGACGGCATTATATTCTTGTGCTTGGGTCTCTCTCATCTGGATCGTGTGTTTCTGTTTTTGTCTTGTCTTTATTCCATTTAAGTCTTAATGTCTGCCTGAAATTTGGGCTGCTAGCTACTAGGTCAGCAGTTCAAAACCACCAGTCACTCCATGGGAGAAAGGTGAAGCTTTCTAGTCCCATGAAGAGTTACAGTCTAGGAAACCCATAGGAGCAGCTTTACTGTATCCTATAGGGTCAGAAAAGTCTCAGGCACAGTGAATTAAATTATATTTGAGATTGATGTTGCTTTTGGACCCAAAATAAGACCAAAAAAACTAGTTACTGTGAAGAGTATCACTATCCGTACCTTGTAATGACACAGTTTTTTTTATCCTTTTCTTCCTCTCAAGAAATAGTGTGAAGTTGACTTTTAAATAAGTAATCCCTACCGGAAAATATTTTGTAGGGAATATTGTTTCAAAATCAGCTTAATGTCCATTGATGATGCTGATTTTCTTTTGTAGATTGTTTTTGCATACCTGTTTATCCAGTCTTGCAAGCTCTATCAAAATCTCGACTTTAATACAAGTTTTGGAGCTCTGGTGGTGTAGTGGATTTCGTGTTAGGCTGGCAACATCAAGGTCAGCAGTTAGAAACCACCAGACCCTCTGAGAGAGGCGGATCACATTCTACTCCTTTGCTCAGTCCCACAGTCTCTGTGCCACAGAATCGGGGTTCCTCTGGTCTTGGTCTCCATCATTTCAGAAATCTCAAATGCGCTCTTCTCCCAATGCTCCGGGGGGTTCTCTCTGTGTAGAGGTAGCTTTGACCCACAGAGGAACGACTTTGATGGAGGGAGGATTGTGTCTTTGATACACAGAGGAAAGACTTTGATGGAGGGCAGATTGTGTCTTTGATGCCCAGAAGAATGACTTTAATGGAGGGCAGATTGTGTCTTTGATACACAGAGAAATGACTTTGATGGAGGGCAGATTGTGTCTCTGATACACAGAGAAATGACTTTGATGGAGGGAGGATTGTGTCTTTGATACACAGAGGAATGACTGATGGAGGGGGCTTGTGTCTTTGATACACAGAGGAAGGACTGATGGAGGGAGGATTGTGTCTTTGATACACAGAGGAAGGACTGATGGAGGGAGGATTGTGTCTTTGATACAAGAGGAATGACTGATGGAGGGGGCTTGTGTCTTTGATACACAGAGGAAGGACTGATGGAGGGAGGATTGTGTCTTTGATACACAGAGGAATGACTGATGGAGGAAGCTTGTGTCTTTGATCCACAGAGGAACGACTTTGATGGAGGGAGGATTATGTCTTTGATACCCAGAAGAATTACTTTGATGGAGGGAGGATTGTGTCTTTGATACACAGAGGAATGACTGAAGGAGGAGGCTTGTGTCTTTGATACACAGAGGAAGGACTTTGATGGAGAGAGGATTGTGTCTTTGATACCCAGAAGAATGACTTTGATGGAGGGAGGATTGTGTCTTTGATACACAGAGGAATGACTGATGGAGGGGGCTTGTGTCTTTGATACACAGAGGAAGGACTGATGGAGGGAGGATTGTGTCTTTGATACACAGAGGAATGACTGATGGAGGGGGCTTGTGTCTTTGATCCACAGAGGAATGACTTTGATGGACGGAGGATTGTGTCTGATCCCCAGAGGGATGACTGATGGAGAGGGGATTGTATCTTTGAGCAGCTCATGCTCTCAAGGCAACAAAGGGTTCAAACCTGCTTCTCAGGTCAAAGCTTCCTCCTTACCTTCACCCTGTGTCCATTAACACAACAGAACCCCCTCCAAAATTGGACTCAAACACAGGCACAGAATCTAGAATGATAACACTTCACGTATGGAATGATGGCTAGCAGGGCCATATTAATAGACTACATCTCAGTTTGATATTATTTGTTGTTTGAAAGTAATAAAATTTATCTTAGGTAGGGATCATCCGCTTATAAATAGCAGACATATACTTCAACTATCAAAAGCAAAAAAAATGATATTTTGCTGAGAGGAAAAGGAGTGTTTTATTAAATAAGAGGCATCCAAATGCATCTGGGCCTCATGAGAGGCAACCTTTTCTCTAGCTGAGGTCACAAGTATCACATCTATACATTTTGCCAAGTTCCCATTTCCGTTCTCCATTCTCTCTGGCCATAGGCATTTTATACATCTTTTTGCATTTGGCCTAAGTAAGCTCCAAATTATGTCTAACTAAAGACTCTTGAGTCCTAATTCCCAATCTTGGCACACAAAATTCGATTGGCAGCCAGTTCAGGTCAATCAGCCTGGACCAAAGACAGAATCATGCGACTTGCAGCCGACTCGGCAAGACCCGTAGCATTAGATTTTTCTGAATTGAAACTGGATAGACTTTTCTCTAAGAAATTATAGGGGGAAGAAAAACATTTGACAGAAAAATCTGCATTCTAGAAAACGTATGTGAGTGAATATTAAAAAGATGTTTATGAAAGATATATAATTTGTCTATTTCTACGTGTTTTTTCCCTCTCCACTCCCACATACGCATGCATATTTTTCCCTCTTTTCTTCTCTGGTCAAGGTGTTTTACACTAATAGCTACTCAGTAATTCTTTTCTAAGTAAGTAAATAAAAGGTTTTGAATAACAACCATCATTGTAATTATCGTGACCAACTTAAAGACAAGAGATTAAGAGATTGAATGTTCAGGGAAGTTTTAATTTCTGTCATCAATTTCTTTTTTTTTTTAAGCAAAAGGGAAGAAATTTATTGAAGACCATACGGGAAACCCTATAGGGGACCAGCATACCTTACTGTTTCGGCATGCCTGGCACAGGGTCATACCATTCACTGTACCCCAAGTCCCAGAGGGACTCCTCTTGAGCAGAGCCCCAAAGCCCCAAGACTGGCTGGGGGTGGGGACCAATTTCTTAAAAATATAAATTCTCATATTTTTCTACCCTACTACCAGTAACTTTGGATTAAATTTATTGGAAGAACTAACCAAGTCTTACTGATTTTTCAATGTCTAAATTTCAGCATAATGCCTAGTATACAATGGATGCTCAATGAAAATTCATGAATTGAGTGGAATGGTATGACATTTGAAAAAAAGTTAGCACATCATAAAATGCCAGGCAAATATTATCTGGCGATTTTCTTCACTATGACGCACTAGAAAAATTACTCTTGTGACAATGTTCAAGATACGTGAAAACCACTAAAGAAACAAGCAAGAAAGGTGATCTAAAAGTCTATGAAAGATGGATTAATGGTCCCTGTGTTTATGTCAGGAGGCGGTTGGGGGAAATGGTGCGATAGTAATGATAAGAATAAGATTGAAGACAATGTTCTAAAGCTGACTGTACAACTCTTCTTGATGTGATTGGATTATTGAATGCAGGATATGCGAATTAAATGCCAATAAAACTGCTGGGGGGCGGAAATCTACAAAAGACCCTCTCGACACCAGTCAGTGATTTTGCTGTTTCCCTTTCCTGTAGGGCCTACAATTAGAATCCAATTATGATTTCTTGGTAATTTTGGTGTCTTAGGTGGTATCCAGTTGAACCCAACGTATAGCAAAACTTTGCACAATGAAACACTGCCCAATCCAGTGCTGTTCTCACAATTGTTATGTTTGAGCCCATTACTGCAGCCACTGTGTCAATCCATCTCTTGGGGTCTTCCTTTTCTCAATCCAGCTTGAATTCTTGAATAGCCTCAACTCTCTTCCATGGAGAGACTGGTAGGTTTGAACCACCAAACTTTCAGTCAGCAGTCCAATGCTTGCTCTGGACTTCAGAGATGAGCCTGAATTATACCGTGTCCTGAAAGACAAAACTGGATTGAGGAAAACTCATTTAGTTTGCCAACTAGAAGTTCACTGTTGGTCATTGAGAGATTACTTCTTGTAGCCTAGTATATTTATAAGCCAGATCACAAAGACAAAGTTAATTAGATATAGACTATAGGAAATAGCAATGCAAATGCATTCAGCTTAAGTGACTCCTCTAATAATTGTAATTGAAAGAAACAAAAAATGGTAGGTTGAGATACAATGTAAACTTCTGTTTCCTCAAGATTTGAGACTTTTCATCTATATACCCCTTAGTAAAATAGTTCAATTTTTCTCTTCACCAAAACTACTCACGTTTCAACTGACTTCATACTTCAAGTACAATTTTAAGGCCTGCATAATATACTGGATCAATAGCCTTGGTCTGATGAGAAATTAAAAGGTTGCTTTGCTATAATGATGAGCAGGCTTATGAATAGTGAGCGTGTTTAAAAGACCTCAGATAGTAAGCAAGTTCAATGTTCACTATCTTATGTTTGGGGTTATTTTCTTGGCTGAAAGTAATATTTGGCTGAGAATCAGTCATCATTAGGATGGGAAATAAATATTTTTATTTCCTTCTAGAAAAATGCTAATTGCAGTGTCCTAATGTTTCACGTGCTGCCTCTCATGTTGCCTCCATCCTTATGTTGCTTTACCGGTCAGTGGAAAATTAAGCTCACCAGCGACTTTCCAAATTATGAAGGTACAGGGCATCCTGTCTCATAGCAAATCTAAGATTTGCAGTTACCGAATCACCTCAGCTGGTGAACTTTGTAGCAGGCTTTGTTTTTCAGCAACACTTTCCTAGCGGCTGTTTGGAAAGTAACATATTCTTAGCATGCCGGAGGACAATGACCTACAAGGATTCAATTCTTATGCTTTTTCATCGTTAATAAAATACAAGTAAACATCTTTCTGGAATTCTCTGCTTTCGGCCCAGATCCGTCATCTGACATCAGCAGTGATATTCCCTGCCCCTTGCAGGCAAGGATTGTAAGACTTCCTCTCAGACACTTTGAACTTGTTATCAGGAGAAAACAATCCCTGGGAGAGAGCATGAAGCTTAGTAAGTGGAGGGGGAGCAATAAAAGAGGAAGGCCTTGGATGAGATAGATTGACACAGGGCTGCAATACTGGTCGTAGACAAAGGAACTATTGTGAGGAAGGCAGGGGGCTGAGCAGTGTTTCATTCCATTTTACATAAGATGGCCATGAGTCAAAATCTAATGGCACCTAACAACAATGTTTAAGTCCTCAGAATCCCCGGTGGCACAAGGCTTGTTAAGTACTTGACTGCTAACTGAAAAGGAAGCCACCCAAAACCTACTTGGAAGAAAGAATTAGTGGTCTGCTTCCAAAAGGTCACAGCTATGAAAAGTCTATGGAGTACAATTCAGCTCTGTACACATGCAGTGATTGTGGGTTAAAATCAATTTAGCGACAACTGGTTTGGTTATTTGATTCCTAAATCTGTAACTATCAGTCATCAGTCTTAAGTAGAATTATTCCTACTGGTCAATGCCAAGTGGATAATCTTGGAAACACTGATCAGGCCAGAAATCGTTTCCACTGAATTTCAGGATTAAGAAAACTTCTATAAAGGGCCAGATAGTAAATATTTTGGGCTTGAGGATCACACATCTCTATTACAATTATTCTACTGCAGCAATGCCAAAACAACCACAGACAATACCCAACCAGCATGCCTTTATTCCAAAAATAACTTCACTTATAAAAACAGACAAGCTATATTTGTTTCAGTGGCTGTAATATGCCAATCTCCACTCTAGGAAAAAGCATTGAATAAGATTTAACCATTTAACCTTTCATGAAGTCTAAAGAAAGAGAACCCAAATCACTGGGAAAAAATGGCATTTTAATAATAGGTTCTATTTTTTGGGTCACAGAAATTTGCAGTCTATCTCAGAAATTCCTCCAAACCACCTCCAACTTTGTCCATTTGTGCTTCCCCTGTGCCATGATACACACCCTTCCATCTCATTTCCCTCCACATAGGCCCTATTACTTAATACTATTTTCTCTCATTTTTATTGGATCTTGATAGGAGTCTCACTAGGTTATGACTAGAGAGCTCTCACCGCAGAGTGGATTGCATGTTGGGCTGCTAAACACAAGGTTGGTGTTTCAAATCCACAAGGAGCTCCATGGGGGAAAAGATGAAGCTTTCTATTACCATAAAGGTTTATAGCTTCAGAAACTCACAAGGGCAGTTTTACTCTGTCCTATGGGGTCATTATGAGTCACGGCAGACTTGATGGAAGAGGCAGCATTTGTTCTTGATTCCAAACAACATGGCCTAAGGGAGAAATAATGAAAGAGAGAGAAAGAGAAGAGAAAGAGAGAATTTAGGCTTTCAAAAAGACTAGACAAAGACATGTACCAACTTAAGTTCTATATTTTTTACTATATCTTGGATTTATAGTCACTATGCAGTCTCATGTATGGCGAGGCGAAGAGGCTATGTGGTTAGGATTAGGTTATATGTTGTCCATTATGACTCATAGCCACCCCGAGTCCCATCAGGCTTCCTAGAGTACGATCTTTACAGAAACGATCACTAGATATTCCTCCCATTGAACCACTGGATGGGTCCAAACTGCCTAATTTTGTTAATAGTTCAGCACCTGACCCTAGCTCCACCAGAACTCTGTCATTAATATTAGTCTTTAATATTGGTCTTTAATATTGGTCTACAGCATACTTGTCTTTAATATTGGTCTACAGCATGCTTGTTTTCCTCATTAGCCTTTGAAGTCTCCAAATAGTATGGGATAAGAAAGAACACAGAACTGTAAATTAGGTACGTATCCCATCAGACTTACTTTGAATTTGGGCAAGTTATTCTCATGGATGTTAAATCACAGTGTCTTTAATATAAAGATATAAAGATGGGCATATTTGTTTATATATATAAATATACATATATATATTCAAATACAATAAGGAAGCAGATGGACTTTGGGCCTCTACTTAAACCTGACCTCAGTACAAGAGCGACTGTTCTAATATTATGGCAAGGTATGATACTCACCTCCCCAACATGATGACTGAAGACAGAATGGTTGATGAAAGTCAGTGAAGAAAGCTAATGGTGCCAAGCTATTAAAAGACATAGCATCTGGAATCTTAAAGGCTTGAAGGGGTAAACAAGTGGCCATCTACCAGAGAAACAACAAAGCCCACATGGGAGAAGCACACCAGCCTGTGCATCATAAGGTGTGGATGAGAACAGGTATCAAAAGTCCAAAAACAAGCAATCAATTTATGTGAAGGAGCGTGGACAAAGTGGAGACTCCACCCGAAAGATAATTGGACAGAAGGACCACACAGAAGAGATGATTTATCCAGGGTGCAGTACAGCACTGATAAAGCACATAACTATCCTCTAGTTCTTTAATATTTCCTCCCTCCACTATTATGGCCTTAGTTTTGCCTCATTAACCTTGCTCGACTTTCATAAGTACACTTGTACAGTCACTATCTTTCAATGTAAAAAAATCCAAGATAGATTAAACCCATCAGGAGCGGTAATAGGAGTAACAATTGCCTGAAGGCACAGGAAAAGAGGAGGGGAGAAGGGGTGAAGAAAGAACTGATAGCAGTGATGAATTCATAACGTCACTTGAGGGGAATGAATAACAGAATTGTAGGTGAATTGATACATTGGATGATCTCCTGTATGGCATAATTAATAATAATATATAACATATTAAAGGTCCAAGGGGGTGGAAGGGTGGGGAGGGAGGGCATAGGGGGAGCTGATATCAAAGAGTTCAAGAAGAAATAAAATGTGTTGAAAATGATGGTGACAGCAATTGTACAATTATGCTTGATCTAATGGAACTATAGATTGAAATAATATTCTTAAGAGTTCCTAGTAAAATGTTTAAAAAAAAGCAGTTCCTGAACTGTGCTTCATCTCTTCTGAAGATCTGAAAAAAATGGTCACTTCCAATTGCACAGTAAAACTTTAAAGTTGTTTAGTGAATACGTTTTCTACAGAAAAATATAGTTAGCTTTAATTATATATTTTAGTCTCGCAAAATTTTCCACTGCTTTGAAAGACACTTTAGAAAAAAAATAAAGAACCAGAATTTCCGTGAGGCAAAGTGTCTTGCTGAAGATTACATCGCTAGTAGAGACTCAAGATTAGAAATGATATGTGATATCCCAAACCTACACGGAAGTAATATCTAAAACACACAGGTTACACCCGACTCTGGCAATAAAATAAAATAAGCACAATAGACTAGTAATCAGAGAATGTAAATTATTAATTTCAAGAATAATCAGAGAAGTGCTACTTAAGCAATCATGAGAAACCATTTCATATTGTCCAAAGTAAATATCGGCGGTTGCCTAATAACACATCCTGATGCAAATGTGGAGAAATGAAATCCCTGCTGGTAAGAGTGTAAACATATGTAGTCTTTTAAAAGAGCAACCTGGCAGTCTTTAGGGAAACTACTTTCTGCTTAAAAACCTAGTGATTTCACCCCTGGGTAAATGCCCAGAGAAATTCTCTCTCAAGATCACAAGAAAAAACTACACTTTCTTTATAGGTAGAGTGATTTGGAGGCAACAAAGTAGGTCCAGAATTCTAAGGGAATAGGTAAGTGAAATGAGGTCAGTACTGGAAATCTCTGCCACCATAGATTTACATATGAATAAGGCTCAGAAAAGGAAGGTTGGGTGAAAACAGTAAGCAATCAAATTAAATACAGAGCAAAATGCCATTTCTGGAAATTGCAAATATGCATGGAAAATGTTACTTATTATTTTTAAATAATAGACACATCTATAAATAATCATATGGAAGGGAAAACTAGTTACATACATTAATCGACACTTACTATCAGAATCCACTGGAAGGCAATGGGACCTATGGGAGTACAAATGAAATAAAATGGTGAGGGGAAACAATTAGGCAAAATAAAGCAAAAGATCTCAACAGAGCACTGATGATATGATTCTATAAGCTGAAGAGTGTGATCATTTCCATTTCTTTAAATCATTTCTAAATGCCACTTCAAAATTTTATGTGTTTTTAGGTGTATATTTACAGAGGCAAAAACAAAAACCCAAAACAAAATACCATCTACACATTGCATGCCTGGAAGTAATCAAGAAGAGTGGCTGTATCCAAAGGTTATCATGGGTTATGGAGGAAGAGTTTTTGCTTAGAGGGCATGCAGTTTAAGAGTGGTAGAATAATCTGGAAAAGGTTATCAATAATGGCTGTATAAGATGAAGAGTGTAATCAATGGCACTGAATTATACATGTGGAAGATGCTGAACTGGAGAATGTTTTGTTGTGAATATTTTTGCCACGCTACAAAACATATTACATAAATAACAGTGAGTATAGGAAGAAGAAATTGTTCTAAAATTGACTGTGGTAATGAGTTTACAACTCTTCTTGACATAATTGAATTACTGAATTGCATGACGTGGTTGAAATGCCAATGAAACATTTTTTTAAAAAGAGTAGCTTTCTCTGGTTGTAGGACATGCATTTTTTCTTTTAAAATGTGAACTTATTTTATACTTTATCGATTTTAATGTAATTTAATATCTATATATAGTCTATATCTTCTCCAATCCATATTTCATACTCAAAATAAATCACAATCTCTACATATTGTCAGCAAATCAACATATTCCTAAAAGTAGGGGAGAGGTGATGTTATTTCATTCTTAAGAAATCTCTTATGAAAAGTTTTCCATGGACTCAGAGATGTGTTTTCCCAGTCGGCTTGAAAGGGAAAATCTGGTAATGCAGGACCTTGTGTAACATCTCATGCTTAGAGCTTTAGAGTCACTGAGTTAGGGTAACTCGTTGTGAAGTCCAAAGTTTCTATTGACTGTTTAGTGTCACCCTCTAGAGTGCGTGTTGCTCCGGAGAGGAAACCATTACCTTGTTTCCCTTAGTGAAGGGAGAGGAAGCTTGTCTGGCTTACCCCACACCCTTTTTATGGTGAATTCCTTTTGTTTCCTCAGCCATTTTCCACTGTGTAGAAACCACGAGCTCTGACGAAAGGTGAGTGATATGATGATTTCATTTTCATTCTTAATATTTTAACATATAGACCATGCTTCTAACAAGTATTCCTGTTCCATGCATGAGCTTTTATCCTGAAAGTGTAGCCCTGTCTTTTACTTCTATTTTTTAAAAATCATTTTATTGGGGGCTCACACAACTCTTATCACAATCCTTTTTGCTGAAATCTCCAACAACCTAAAGGTTCATGTTTATTAAGAAAATGTCCTTTTAGAGAACCACTTAGTTGAGATCAACTTTTTCTAAGAGTTTAACTACAGTTTAAAAGTAAAATAAATAAATCTTTAGCCAAAGGGCCAGTCATGCCCCTGGAACGTTCAGCCTGTCCTAAAAACAGTAAACATGATTTCTTCAGCTTCCGGGAATGCGCAGCAGTCAAAAAACATAGGAAACTAGGGATTTGAGCCTTTCTAAAGAAAATGGAAAAGAAGAGCCTGCAGTCAGTGGTAAACTCGAGCATTTTCTTAAACAGGAGAAGAAACTGTGGTGAACTAAGTGCCTTGGGAGTAACACATTCATGTAAAGGTAATGCTCTGGGAGGTGACTGATAACAATAAGATAAAGATTTTTAACTAGAATTCCCTAAGTGCCAGCAAAGCTATCTTCAATAGTTCAGTGAGTTCATCAATTAGTAGAGAGTTCAAAAAATATTTTAATTATAAGAAAACCTCAGAATTCCTGCTATTCTACCTTGGCACTGAAACTGGAGAATTTTTCCTGATGATCAGAAACAGATCTTTATTCCACAAACATTATGTCATTTCATGTTTACATGAAAAAAATGTATGTCATTTTTGACAACTCCAAAATATTTCAGAAATGTTGAAAATAAATTAGGAACCATTTCATTTTACATTTTGGGTCATGGTAAACCAAAAAAAATAATGAATTATCTTTAAGAGAAAAGGTTAATTAAACAATTGTTTCTCATAACACTGAAATATTATGAAAAGAGACACTACTAATGAGTAGCAGCTCATCAAATAACAAGCATTGACATGCCATCTTAATTTACAGCGTCTTCCAAATAGCCTGAGGACACTCATAGATAGTCATAGAAGAGAAGAGATCACAATAGTTTCTAAAGGACCTGCTCTTGCAGATTTTAATCAGAAACAGGATGAATCCACCTGTCCTTTCTGAGTTTCTGATTAGATAGTGTTTAATTTCTTATAATATAACTGCTCCCAATCAAGTTATTTACTTGCTAAATTTAAGAAAGTGTTTCCCAATTATTGAGAGAAATATTCTAGAAGTTTCTGTTTCATCCTATTCAAAAATCTAGTAATTATAAAACAGCTCCGTTTACAGGACCTTGCTGTCTGTGTTATCAGCATGTAAAGCAGCCCCAATATAAAAAATCAAAAAAAAACAAACAAATAAACAAAACGGGGGGGGTGGTGGTGGTGGTGGTGGTGGTCTAAGAATCCCTGCTCCCAGTGATCCTAAAGGGAATGAAATCATATCCTTATTTGGAGTTTGAGTCTGTTGTAGAAGGCTCACACTTCCAGGTTATCGCAGAGACACTGATGGGGCAGTAGCCAGCGCTCTGTCCGGTAGCTCTAAGGCCGGAAGTTGGACCTGCAGTCCATCATGGGGGGAATGTGGCAGTACGTCCCATGGGGGGGTTATGACATGGACTCCACTCATCGGCCAACAGGTTTAGTTTGGGAGTTTTTTTAATATGATATTGAGCCCTTGGGAGTGCAATAAGTCTTCATTCAGCTCAACTGAGAACCAAAACTTTGAAGGTCAGAGTTAACCCACAGAGGCCTTGGAAGAAACATCTGATGAGGTGCTTCTGAATACATGCACCACAGAAACCTTATAGAGCACTACGAGGGTATTCTAAAGATGTTGTTTAAAACTCTTTATTGACCTGTGTTTGTGTCCTAGATGCTCGCAATTAGGCTATGCCTAAATCAACTCTAATATATACATGTGGTTTACATTTTGCAGCAACTGAAAAGAATGAAGTAGATATGCATACACTGATGTGGAAAGACCTTTGTGTTATATTACCAGGTGAAAAAAGGAAAATTGCAGAGTAGTGCATAGTACATGATCTTGTTCATGTATATATTTAAATAATACGCACGCATAGCTATTGGTTACTCTGATGTATCGAAGTATTTTCATTCCATTGGAGTCATAAAGAGAGAGACTTCACTGGGTGAAGTGACTCTACCTCAAACATACTTGTCACCTGAGCACTTAAGACCGAAAATTCATGGTGTTTGAAAAAGCAGAAGGCAGCTATACTAAGATTATTGAACAATCGGTAGGGGGGAAATCATTGATTTACTACATCAATGCCTATGTGCTATATTGATATATATTATTCAGGCAAACTTGTGACAGACATTGTCAATGAATATTAGAGTAAACATTCCCTAAGAACCAACTCCTCTTGATTGTGTAAATAGGACCCAAACATGAAAAGATTGATTCTGGGCAAGTGAATAATTCAGGTATTGTGATATCAAAAATTAGTACTAGGAGTTATTCAAAGACAATATTAAAGGAAGATCTGTATGCCCAAGGGAGATGATCAATAAGACTCTTTACAATAAATTAACAAATTGGTCTCTAAAGGGAGGCAAAGGTAGAGTTAAAAAAACATCGATCCAAGAAAGGGTTTGGGGCTCACATGAAATGCTAGCTCCAATTTAAGAACAATTAGTTCTTGCATCATGGTCCTACTAGGTACTCACCCTCAGGAAGGGAACACCAAAGATACGGGTACTGTAGCAAAGTGTGGTGAAGAAATTAGATGGTGCCTGGCTATCAGATAAAATAGCATCTGGGGTCTTAAAGACTTGTTTCTAAACAAGCAGTCATCTAAGTAAGATGTCAACTAAGTCCACGTGGAAGAAGCACATCAACATCATTGATCAAAGCATTATAAATCATATCCCAAGTCAAAGGAAGAATTAGTATCAGAATCTAAACTGTGAGACACTAGTTTGCAGAAGGACATGGATGACAATGGGATCCCAAGATACATTTGTGGGATCTACATAGGGGATAAGCCTCTGGTGATTTCCCCGTATCCATAATAGAGGGAAGGGAAGAAACTGGTCGTCAAACAGAGTGCATCAGAGAGATGACTATAGAAGTTCAAAATGATAAACCTTCCAGCAGGGTTAAAATCTTGTCACTCGATCCCCCCTCTGACGCTCACTGGCAACATTTTCTGTATTTTTTGTTTGTTTATCGCAAATGTATTTTGTCATTGGGGGTGGCCCTCTTGAATGTTTATATTTCTCTGTTTTTCAGTACATGAAATCCAGAATTATTGAACCTATAGAGACATCAAATAGAATGAGGGATTCTGGGAGTAATAGAGGAGGGTGGGGTGGGAGTAAAGGGAGCAGATGTCAAGGAGTTCAAGAAGGAAGAGAATGTTTTGAAACTGATTGTGGTAGCAATTGTACACTCCTGCTTGATGTGATTGAACTATGGAATAATATGGTATTTGTATTAGCTCCCAATAGAATGGTTTTGGGGGGGAAGGTTGCAAGTATGAATGGGATTCAAAAATGTGTGGAAAATTTCACGATATTTTAATTTCATGTACATTTTGAAGTATTCATAGTTCTTTACAGAATAACAGTTTTTCTCGTATTGCTCTACCTATTTCAACTTGATTTTGTAGTTAGAAATGTCTTATGTTAAAAAGTAGCTTAGTAAGAAAAGTGTTGGGATATCATGTTTAACATCTGATTTTAATAATTAACTTATACCCTTAGAACTCTCCAATTTCACGGTTGAAAAAGAGAAGAGAAAGAGAAAGAGAAAGCAGTGGTATTCTGGGGAGTTTCCTGGAATGGGTAGAAGAAAAGAACCTCAGACTTATAGTGTTCTTTTTCATCTCTTTGTGTTCTGATTAAGTTTATAAAATATGTACAGTTATTTGGGTTTTGTTTCATTTTAATGTTAGACTGAGTTTCCTTATGGGGGATATTTTAAGCTGTTTTAATATTCTTCTTCGTCCATAATTGTATTTCTTAGAACACAGTCTCACTCAACTCACTACCATCATCAAGTCAACCCTGGCCCCAGGGACCCTATAGACAGAGTCCCCGCCCCCTCAGGAGTCTGAGGTTGTGGTTGCAAGGGAAGAAAGACAACGTTCTCCTTCGGGGTGGCTGGTGTGTTCGAACTGCTCACCACGTGGATAGCAGCCCAGTGTTTTACCTACTGTGCCACCAGGACACAGTAAAATCTATCAAATAAAAAAGATGGCTGACTTAATTAATTAGAAGTACTTTTAAACAAACCTGACTCTCAAGAAATCTAGTTTGAGATTCAGTAAACCACTGCAATGAACTAAGCGTAAAACAATTAGGCTGTCAACAATCACTTTTTGATAAGAGAACAGTTAATAGTTGGAGTCCAATTTTGGAATGCACAGATTTTAAAAATGTAAATTTAGACACTTCATTTAAATTGCGGAAGTGATTGCAATTATGGTCCTAAATTATAGGATTCAATTTTCTTTAAAGGTCATTTCTAAAATGTGTCCAAGATTAAATCCAACAATGCTTGCTTTCACTTTCAAAATCCTGAAATTAATAAAATGGCCAAAAAAAATCATCCATTATGGTGTTAACATTCTAATAAGGAATGAAAAAGAAGAGAGGATAAATGTATCTGAATTAATTAAGCAAAATTTAATATATTAATAAGGGATATGTACAGAGAGAAAAAATAGTGAAGTGGAATAGGAAATGCTGGTGGAAATTGCAATTTTAAATAGGGTAGTCACATATTTATTTGCAAGATAAAAATAATTAAACCACATTTCTATATTATTTGAGTATGAATACCCTTAATTAATCCAAAGCATATATCTGACCTTCCTAGATCCTTTCTGTAGTTTGCTAATTTGAAAAGCCACATAATCACCAGATACTATTACATTTGTGAAAGTCTTAATTGTTATAATTTTTGAAAATGCATACATTCTGAATGAAGACTTTCCAAGAATGATCCTAAGAAGTTTATATGAACCTTCTCATTTAATTCTAACAAAAGCGTGGCAAAGCTGGTAAAAGTATTTTTCCCATTTTACAGATAATGGCTCCAAAGCACAGAGAAATAAGTGAAAGTATTTGACTTCTGTATGTTACAGGTATCATCTTACTGGCTGTGATTGCTCGTTAGTGGAACAAATTTTCTGCTGTATGATGCTTACGCTGTTGCTGCTGATCAGCTACTGATAAGAGCAGGGCTTTTCAGTGGAAACTGTAGATAAATTGCATTAAGAATATGAAGCCCTTCTATGAAGAACTGTAAAATAAAAATGAAACATAGCTTTATCAGTCTAATCCTGAAGACAGAAAGTACAACCAAAGCCTTGGCTTCCAGGAGGTGGAAGCAGTCCAGGCAGAGCAAACTGAACCTGTCAGGGTGACAGTGTTTTGGGATATTCAAAGCATTTTGTTTGTTAACTTTCTGAAGGGTCAACGAATGATGACATCTGTTTATGAGAATATTTTAGAAAGTTAACCCACACTTAGAATAAACTTCACCACAGAGTCATCTACGAGGGCAATGATCTTTTCATCAAGTAAGGGCCATTTTATGAGGGTTTTCATAGGAACTCATTAAGTACCAACCTTACAAAAATCATTTAGCTGCTTCTGAGTTCCTTTTATTGTTTTATAATTTTTAAAAATCTTGAAAGGACACCATTTTCTTTAGCCAATAATGTAAAAGGACTGCATTAATATGGTTAAGGATTCGATTAGTCTTAGTTGATAATGTGGTGGTTTATAAATATTGTACTGACTTTGATGGAGTTTACATTGAAACACGAAGTTTATACTTTTCATTTTTACACTCTAATTCCATTTCCCACAAACTTTTGAATTCTCCTCATATACATACAAATACTCTGATAATTAGCATGGGGAGAGAATCAGCAAAACCAAGGAAATCGCTAATGAGATGAATCAACCCAATGGAGTCCAACATAATAACTATTGTGAGGATTGAATTGGGTCACTATGATTTGATCTTAACTTTAATTTTTCAGTCAGAATCGTGTAAATTTGACCTATGGAGATATTAATGGTTACAGCTATTATTTTTGCTCTTTCTGGTGGGTCCTCTTCAACTAGGGCACAAACAAGAATAGTTATTTCTTCAGAAATTATAGCTGGGTTGCTTTTGCTGGGTTTATTGTCATCACAATCTCCTCCCTTCTCATAAACTATTGCTTTCTTTGGGCCATGGTTACCATACACTTTTTAGAAAGCATCCATAATTTTAGCATTATTCTACACACTCGTTATCATAAATATGACATTTATTCTTGCTTTCATTTTAGCAGAATTCATGTTGTTCTCATGGGGGCTCTATTCAAACTGATATCTTATCCTTCTTAGTACCTCAGATTGATCATGCTCACACATGTCATAAATTGATACAAAATTTTTGTTGCAAAATATCTCTTTAATACATACATAGTTTTTTACAATGTGCATTTTCTGTGAAATTTTTGAAGGTTCCTCATATGTTGCCTTCCTCTGGTGAGATATAGAGATTAAAATGATAATAATGGAGGGAGAGGTTGTTTTTCAATTTCCCATAAATAATGCAAGAATCATGAGTGATCAGTACAGCACGCAGCAGGAGATCACTGGTCAAAGGATTCTCTAGCATCTACCCATGGTTGGAAAAGCCTTCACATGATCTGGGTGGGGAAGTTCCAAACAGCCATGCAGTATTGTCAAAAACTCACTGAAGGCAGGCATCTCAACTCAGAAGCAGGAATCTTGGGCTTCTAGTTGTGACACTGACTTTGCATGATTTTACTTCATTAAACCTCTGCTTCAACGTCCATAAAACAAGGAAGTTTGACCAAGAGGTTTCAAAGATCCTTCTTGCCCTAACTTGTTGGACCCTGCAGGTAACACTAGGTTGCGGATTGTACTATTTCTCATTAGTTGTTCAAGCACAGTTGGTTTCTAGGTGCCAGAAAAGTAAATGAAGCCTAAGCTGCTTCTCCTGATTTCAGATGTATGAAAAATTGAAATGTATTTGAGAATGTTTCCCCAAATAAAAGACAGTCGTTTTAAGGAGTCTAAAATCATATATTGTTGTTAGGTCTCATTAATTTTTTATCTATAGTAATCCCATCTGGCAGAGGAGAACTCCCCCTATCGGGTTCTATAGGCTGTAACCTGTATGGGAGTAGCATTTTCTCCCCTGAAGCCAGTGGGTGAGTTTGAACTGTCAAACTTCTTGTTAGGAGAAGGGTGTGATTCCATTGTGTCCTCAGGCCTCTTTTTATAAGATGCAGCAGTACAGTTTGGGAAGGACACCAGTTACTATGTATTTTCTTGGAGCCTTTCTATCGAGAGTACGAGCTCACGGATTCATTAAACTGAAAGCCAAGAGGATAGCACGTGCCCCAATTTGACTTGTGATGGGTGCCCTGATGATGAAAATCTTCCATGCTTGAAACTTTTAGAAACAGGACTACTACATTGCGTGGCTTTATAGGCAGACTAGATGAACAGACGGTTTCTAAGACCACATTGTAATCTGTGACTGCATATGGCTTGGAAATTTCTGTTTCTAAAATTTTTTATGTATGTATATCCTATCTTTCCATTTCAGGACCTGGAGGCTCTCAAGATATGGCCAGACATCCCCTCTTGCACTTCATTCTGCTGTGTGTTTTGACCAGTGGGAGCCAAGCCTGTTTTTGTGATCATTATCCATGGAGTCAATGGTCCAGCTGCTCAAAAACCTGCAATTTTGGAACACAGAGTAGACAGAGGTAGGTGCACGCTATGTGACTTTTCTTTGTGGTTTGGGAGACCTCAAGAGTGGAGCTCGGAGTTTCAGAAGCGCCCCCGAGAGAAAGGGTAAAATGTATCTCACTGGGGATGCAAGTTGAAATCTGATAAAGTCGAATTCATCTTCTCCTTAACAATGATGGAGTTCAAAGAAATTTAAGTATGAATCTGGGTAAGATTGACAGTTGACTATTGAACGTATTTAGAGTGACGACTCAGTGTTTCTCTCAGTCAGCAGAGTTCTGCTTGCACACACTTAGTGAGCTAATTCTAGACAATTTCCCCTGAGAAAAGCACAGGACCTTGATTGAGCAGCACCGTTAGCTATTAGCTTGATCGTTGGCATGTACAAGAAGGCAAACAAACTGTGTTTATTCAACAAGAGTTAATAATGTCGCCTTATCACTATTTCAGACTACTCATTCCCCATCATTTCTTCTATGCCATAGAGATGATCAACTGATATAAGATGAAGGCAACAAATGTACAAATGTGCTTGCACACAATGGATGTATGTATCGATTGTGATAAGAGTTGTATGAGCCCCTAATAAAATGATTTTTTAAGAAAGAAAGACATGCATTGGATATGTTTTTAATATTATAACACTTTTGCACACTTAATTTAGAAAATTATTTTACACATATGTGAGTCTCCTTAAAATCTTCAGTGACTTCCCTATTAAACCTGTCCCTAAGCCTGTGGAAACATATTTGTTTATATTATCTTCCTCTGTAAGAAATCTTCAGTCGTGCTCCTGTGATTAGCTGCTGCCTATGGTGACCCCGAGACAACAGAATACAATTGCTCTGTCCCGCCCCTTGAGGGGTGGGGCCCCAACAATTTTCAGCTCTGATCCATAGGGTCTGCGTTAACTAATGTTGGGGAGTGAAACACCTGGCATTTCTGTCTAGTTCATCTTGGTCTGGCAGTTCTGCTGAAACCCGTTCACCACTGGGAGTCGATAATTCTGCCACTTAACCACCATGCTCTCCATCATCTGCCAAAACCAAGTACAATATATCCTGTCCTTGACAGTCATGCATTTGACAGGTCTGGCCTACAAGCTCCTCCCTGACATGACATGCTGTCTTCCACGTCTGGTCTTTGCATGTGGACACTTCCCTTTTTTACCCAGTGAATTCACACTAATTTTTCAAGATGTATCTCTCCTGTCATTTTGTCTTTGAAAGTGGCTTTATGTCAATCACAGTGTGTTGTTATTTATCTATTTTTTAAACAAGTCACACTAAATTTCTTTCCATTCTTCCTTCTTGCCTTTCTCTTCTGGTCTCTTCCAAGAATTCGATCAGGATTGGCTGAATGAATGTGTGGCTTTTTCAGTCCTTTAGAAGGGTTTCCTGCGTGACTTGCCTTCTAATGTTTAATGCTCTAGTATTACTGTTCAATGCTCCGTGATTGCTGTCTTGAAATTACTCATTCTCCAACAACGGCCATTGCACTCTCATCCTGTACGTGGCCTCACAAATGATGTCGTCGGTCGTGAATTCCAACACAGAGCAAGAGCATCCCCGACACCAGTCTGTCTGATTTTCTGCAAAAACCTTGTTTCCTTTGATTCATGATAATGAATATTCAATGAGACCCTTCTTATGGGACTAGAGCCGTAGTCACACACTCGTTCTGAGCAGTCTTTGTGTTTCTCCCTCTTGCAGACAAATAGTAGTCAACCAGTACTATTTGGATAATTTCTGTGACCAGGTTTGCACCAAGCAGGAGGTCCGAGAATGCAACTGGCACACGTGTCCCATCAATTGCCAGCTGGGTGATTATGGCCCATGGTCAGACTGTGACCCTTGTGTGGAAAGTCAGGTAGGTAACTTGTAGGCATAGCCAACAACTAAATAAAAAGATGTGGCTCCATGATCGGCTCGGCACGGGCAGAAATATTGAATTTGTATTAATTTATGAAAATAAACTGCCCCTCCATCCAGTGAGGGAAACTTTTATTTAGCAATATTGGTGTGACGAGGATGTTTTATTTGATATGTTTTACCAGCATGTGAACTCTAATCTACACTTATCTTTGCCTGGCTCTGGAAATTCAGAGAACACAATCAGGAATAACACACATTTTAGCCCAAGATTTAAAATCAGACAGATATCAGGGAAGTGAATTAAAAGTCCAAACTTTTAATTCCTCTAATTTCTCTTTTCCCTTGAGAAAGTGCCCCCAACTTGTTTGCCTTTCAACCTGCAATACGTACTCACCTCAAGGTCATTCCTGTAAGGGAGTGGGCCTTGAGGACCTCAGGCAGGTCCCATGCTGAATAGTCACACATTAGGAAAGGGAAATTCCTATTTGGAGCACTCTCTCTGTGAGGCAAAGCATGCAAAGCCCCAGGCAGGTTTGTCATTGTTGGTCCCTGGGATGGTTATTTATGTTATTGGGAAAGGGATAACTTGGGGAATGGGGATGGGAATGGTTGCAAAACGTAAAAATGCCATCGATGCTACTGAATTATGAGTTTAGAAAGTCCAGAATTGGTGTATACTCTGCTGTGTACAATAAATTACACACACACACACACACACAAAAGAAACTCGGTTTGCTTGAATACATTTCTGATGATGACCTTATCTCCAAATTACCCATATTTCTCTTTCTTTTCAGTTTAAGTCTAGATCTATCTTGCGCCCGAGTCAATTTGGGGGACAGCCTTGTACTGAGCCCCTGGTGACCTTTCAGCCGTGCATTCCATCCAAGCTCTGCAAAATCGAAGAGATTGACTGCAAGAATAAATTCCGCTGTGACAGTGGTAATGCATTTTTGTAAAATGTACAATCTAAACTAAAGACAGCGACATAAAAGTCATTCCAATTGATTACCAGTGAAAGTCCCACCAAATTTTGCAGGATGGAGGTGGGAAGGAAAGCAATGCTACCACGTCCAAGCTATTCGTGTGTGAAATTACAGCTTTCGATTTATGCCTACCTGACCACTTACCTGAGTCACGTGTTCATCAAGCACTGGTGGCCAGGTTCCTAAAGTGTTAAAGCAAAAAGAAAGAGGAAGAGGAGTAAAAAGAGCAAAAGGTAGTTTTTATGTTTTTAAGAATCAGCTCTTGGTAAGCATAAATGTCTACAATAAGAATAATCACATGAAAAGAAGAAACAGATTAAACAGATGTTCAATCTAGTGTATTATACTATATTACCAATAAACATCAAAACCTACTTCCAGAGAGTCGATTCTGGCTCACAGTAACCCTAAAGGACAGAGTAGAACTTCCCTGTAGGTTTTCAATGTTGAAAATCTTTACAGGAGCAGAAAGCCCTATCTTTCTTCCGTGGAGCAAGTGTTGAGTTTGAAATGCTGAACTTTTGCTTAACAGCCCAATGCATAATCCACTACACCACCAGAGCCACTATGTTCAAGTTAAACATTATTTAAAAGCACAGGTAGCAGATCATTTCAGACCCATGAACAATAGCATTCTGACTTCTCATCTGAATAATCACTTTGACCTTAAAATAAAATTAAATTCAGATTAGTGGAATCCAGTCCATGTCCTTATGCTTTGAAATACCCTGAAAGGTAAATTAGTTCTAACTAGATAGTAGATTTCAAAATTAATAGATAATTTTCCTTTTCACCTTTTGCTTCTTAGGCCAGCTTTGCTGTTCTTTACAGAATGCCAGACAGGAATCCTGCTGTCAAAATTATTCCACTATACCCCACACATGTATGATAAGTGTAAGAAAAGAGAGATAGACAGATATATCAACAAGTATTCCTATAAAATAAGAAAAACTTTTACCATACCAAAGGTGAAACTGTTTCCTAACACATCCTCCAGCATGGTCTAAACACTTCTGAAGGCTGTATTCCCATGTCTATAAACCTCTACCCCCCAAATTCTACCTCCTCAAAGCTACCATTTTCATGATCCTTGAACGACACAGAAGTTTTTCCTTTAAAATTTTCTTGAAGCTAAAATAACAAAATGAAATCTCAAAGAGTAGGACAGCCTTTAATACCATCAGAAATGATATTTAATTGTCATGATGAAGAAAAAAAAACCTTGGTGAAGTTTTCTTAACCTTTTCCTCATCAATGAAATTTTCAATTTTTAAAAAAATCCTTCCTAATAACCCCCAATGGTCATTCTGTGGATTTGGAACACATCTATCAACGTGTAAAGACCTGGAATTAGAAAACTTTGTTAGCTTAGGTGGTCTTGAGAAACAAAGCCAAAGACACCCATATATGCGTAAGAAAGAGCTTTCTATAAAGAAGTAATCTTATATCAAAAAGGTATGCAAGCCCAATTCAACTTAAGCCAAAGGGTCTGATGCTAACCAGAGCCCTCTTCCCACTCACTTAGTTGCAAGCTGACGGTGCAAAAAGGTGAACTGGGATGCAGGAAAATCACAGGCCGGAGGGTGAAGAGTCCCATGCATCCAAGTTCAGTGGAAACAAGCTGTTCAGGGCATCAACAGCTCTCAGGGGCCACACCTGTAGATAGTCACAAAGTCCCAGCAAGCAGTGTGTGAAGGGGAAGAGAGAAGAGACATTCTTGTTTCTTTCTTACAGGACAGGCCACAAGTCCAAAGAGACATCATCAGGCTATGACCTAATAAATAGGTTGGACTCTACTCCTCCACTTTCAGACAAATGCAAGTGGACATAAAATCTTACTAACACACACACACACACACACACACGAAGATCACACTTAGCATTTCACAACCTGTCAGGACTAAATGAAAGAAACCAAGCCTCCATTGCAAATATTAAAAGGATTAGGGGGAAAAATAGGGAACAATGCACCAAATGAAGATGTAAATAAATCACAGTCATTTTACCAAATAGAACTGGTCACCATTTAACAATTTCAAGAGGTTGTATATTATCAAGAACCTCAGATGGTTTTAAAGGAAGAAGTCCAGGCTGCACTGAAGGTACTGGCAAATATTGACAGGATATGAATAGAAATGTTTCCATAAAATTTAAATAGTCTATGCCAAGAAATTTGAAAGACAGCTACCTTTCCAACTGACTGGGATTGATCCACAGCTGCCCATTCTAAAGAAAACTTGACCCCATAGAATGCAAGCATTATCAAAAAATATCATTAATACCACATTAAATGTTTCTGAATGTCATTTTTAAAAGTTGGCAGTATTGGTGTTATCAGATTCCACGTAGGTGGGTTCTGACCCGTAATGACGCCTATGCACAGCAGAATGGAACACTGCCGGTCTTGCACCATTCCCACAATTGCTCCTGTGCTCGTGCCCATGGTTGCAGCCACCGTGTCAATTCTTCTTAGTATGGACCTTCCTCCTTTTCACTGGCCCCTTACTTACTTTACCAAGCTCAATGTCCTCCTTTAGGGATCGGTCTCCACTGATATGCCCAAGGTAGCTAAGACAAAGTCTCCATCTTTGGCTCTAAGGTACACTCTGGCTGTACTTCAAAGGCTGATTTTTTTTGTCCTTTTTGAGTTGCCAGAAATTCAAGCTGGGTTCAAAAATGACATGGAACAAAGAATATCATAGCTGATGTTAGATGAATTTTGGCTAATTATGACAAAAAATACCAGAAAGACATTTACTGGTGGTTTATTCATGATGCAGATTTGACTCTGGAGATCATAACAAACTTTGGATAACATTGCATTGACTGGGACACCCAGAACACTTAAGCATACTCATTCAGAACTTGAACATAGGCAGGAGGCAGTTATCCAAACACAACATGGGGAAATTGAATATGGTTAAATCAAGAAAGATATTATCAGGGTTGTATCCTTACACCACGGGATTCAATATATATAATGAGCAAATAATCTGAGATGTACAAAGCATGAGGATAAGTGGAAGGCTCATTAACAACATTTCAATATGAAGATGACACAACATTGTTTAATGATAGCGAATAGGACTTTAAGCACTTACTGATGAAGACTAAAGGCTACTGTCTACAAAAAGGATTATATATACCTCAATGTAAAGAAAACAAAAATCGTCTCCACTTGACCATTAGATGGCATCATGTTAAATGCAGAAGAGATTGAAGTTGCCGAGGATTTCATTTTCCCTGACTGCACACCACCCCTCATGCAGCAGCAGGTCAGACACCAGAGGACTTGCCGTGGCTAATCTGCTGGGCAGTGCCCTTTTAACGTGGTGAAGAGTGCAGCTGTCCATGTGAGGATGAATGTGCACTGAACCAAGCCAGGGTGTTTTCAGTCACCTCATACGCATATGACAGCTGGACAGGGAATAAGGAAACCACAGAAGAGTTAATGCATCTGAATTATGGTGTTAGTGCAGAATCCAGAAAGTTCCATGGACTGCCAGAAGAACAAACCAATCTGTCTTTTAAGAAGTACAGCCAGGATGCTTCTTAGAACAGAATCTTGGGTTCTTTTGATATGTTGTCGGGAGGGATAGACACCTCATGCTTGGCAGAGTTGAGGGTCAGCAGCAGAACAGATCTTCGTTGAGATGTGTAGACACAGTGTCTCTAACAATGGGCCCAAACATAACAAGTGTGAAGGTCGTGCAGGATTGCCAGTGTGTTACTCTGTTGTGCATAGGATAAGTGTGTCTGCACCATCCCAAAGGCCCATGACAGCAACATGTCTAGTACCCTGTTGACAGAACTTTTCTGTGCAAGCACAAGGGAACTTGTTGTAGCTCTTCCTCTCTCAGAAAATGTCATTTGAGTCATTCGACTTTATTTTACCCTTATCAAAAGTTAGCCTTTACAACACTTTTCAAGTACCAGGTCGAAAGTCTGAAAAATGTAAAAGAAGAAAGAAAAGGAAAAAAGACGTAACATATTAGAGGACTTCAAATGTTTGTGGAAAAATGGAACTGAAAAGCATTGAGCCCTGGTGGAATAGTGGTTACATGTTGAGCTGTGGTCCGAATGGTGAGCAATTTGGAACCATCAGCAGCGCTGCAGGAGAAAGACTGGGCTTTCTGCTCCCACAGACAGCTACTGCCTCAGACACACACAGGGGTCGCTATGAATCAGCACTGAGTTTGCTTGGGTTTTGATGCTCTGTAAGCGTTTACCTAATTCACAATCACAAATGTTTAATGGATTTTTTTCCTATGAACTTTTGGATGCCCTCATGCACTCTTTTTCTTTTAGAAAAAGTTTTTATTCTATTTCAAACTAAATTATTCATTCTATTTTAACTTCAAATAAACAAACAAAACGACAGAGATGTACTATTTGAAAATTGAGCATCTCTCAAGTTATACCTTGGGGTTGACAGAAATTCAAGTCCATTTATATTTTCAGTCTTGTGTGATAATATTGCTCATAATTAGTATCCTTTATAATCATGATTCCAGAGTATTGCAAGCTTTTGAATCATCAAAGGAAAACTTAATTATGTTCATTTCATTCTACTGTCTTAGTAAAGAGTATTAGCTAAAAGAGCTTAAATTAAGGAGAGCATTCTATAAATCACAAAATTTAATTCAGCCGAATATTCAATTCCCCCAAGCATTTTAGTTAGTCAACATAGTCATGCATAACGGTACTGAGATGCTTGTCACACCTCACCTGGCAGTCTTGCATGAAACATTTAATCACTGTTACATGAGATTGTATATAATGGTATAGATGCCAGAACCCCTGCTTGCTAGCAAGAGAGTGAAAGGCAAGAAAAGGCAAATCTCTTATTGCACCTAATTCATTTCAATTTCTATAGTATGTAGTTTGATTTTGGTTTCTGGGAGTCTTACTCGAGTCAACAAATATAAAAAGAAAAGGGAATTCCCTGAGTACATGCCATTTGAACCACTTTTTAGCTTTCTCACTCAATTTGCTACCTAATATTGTAGTGTGTAGATGCTTGTCTCATCCAAAAAAATTATATATGAGAATAATATTTACTGGCTATATCTATAGCAAAATACTTACAAATCATGTGAACAACAGGACTTCAAAGAGTTCTGGAAAAATCCCACATTTCTCAGTTATAATTTTCCAGGAATTTTTGACTACTTCTCATATTAGAAGAATATGTAATAGTACTATATAATAGTAATATATACTGATTATACAGTAAAATATATACTGTTTGTGTATATTAAAGGAATTATATAGTTAAATAAGTCTATGGCAAAATAAGTATAATTTTTGACCTCTATAAACAACCTCCAATCAAGATACAGAATATTTCTATTCAGAAATTTCTTTTCCTTTCTCTTTTCAGTCAATCCTCTCCTTGTTTCTGAAATTCATATATAGGAATCATAGCATGGTCTTTAAATGCCTGACTCCTTCTGGTCAGTTTTGAGATTTATTCAGACCATTGGGTCTAACAGCAGATCCTTGCACACATAAAATTAGAGTCTTTTAAATAAGAACCTTAAGTCCACCATTCTAGATCAAAACAAATTCTGAACCTACTGTTAATTTTCTCAGCACACCCTGACCTGGATCTCTCCGGCAAGTTTATAGTAAAGAGCATGGGATTCTACAATTAATTTTCTTTTTTCGAGACAGTCAGCACATTCTCCAAAGCTCACTGCCACAGATTAATTCTGATTCATAGCCATCCCATGGGACAGAGTAGAACTGACCTTCTGGGTCTTTGAGGCTGCAAATCTTCAAGGGAGTAGAAAGCATCAGCTTTCTGAGAGAAAGCAACAGGTGGCTTTGAATTGCTAATCCAGTGCTAAGCAGCCCAGTGTGTAAGCCAAGATGCCACTAGGTCTCCCATCAGCACAAGAGTGACTAAATAACACTGTGGGGAATCTTGTCCTCTTTTTTAAAAGAAAGGAAAATGTCAGTCAGAAGACTTCATTTCCACATGTCCCTAAATATCTATCAGAAATAATCAAAATGTTCTTTAACTTTAATCTAGACATTTAAATCAGTTGTATTTTGAATGCACAAATCCTTTGTGAAGTGCTCAATGGATGTTGATATTGTTTGTCTTTTCTTGACGAGGCCGCTGCATTGCCAGCAAGTTAGAATGCAATGGGGAAAACGACTGTGGAGACAATTCGGATGAAAAGGACTGTGGGAGAACAAAGGCCGTATGCCCGCGCCTGTATAAGCCCATCCCAAGTGTGCAGCTCATGGGCACCGGGTATGTAACTGCTAGTCATCACGTGTGAGACAGCCAGGCTCCGAAGAACTAATGGGTTAGAAGCAGCAAGCAATGAAGCCACGAGGCCTGTCATTGACTCTGCTCTTATTACAGTCGTCAGCCCTGTCCCTGCTAAGAACTACCGTGCACAAGTGGCTTGTGATCTTACTGCTGGTGAATCCAAAAAGCAGCATTTGCATGTGTATCTTGTGCTACACAAAGTTCGGAGCCCTTTATACACATGATCTTTTTCATTCTCGTGCCATCTCTCTTTTGGATATCGCTCTCATTGGAAGCTCAGAACTCCCAGTAATGACAGGAATGCTCATTCTGACAGCTCTGGAGTGGATCCGACTGAACTGGTCCCGGCTGGCTGAATAAAACCCATCAGAGACAGGAGCAAGTGAAGAAGGCAGTTTTCTCAGACGTTGACCTGTGAGAATGTAGACAGGAAAAGCCTTAAAGGAGCACTCCCAGGCCGACAGGGGAGAGGCAAGCCCGGGCTAATCATAGGAGCCAAAGGCAGAAGAGCGAGGATGGCCGGCATTTTTTTTTTTTCATGTGTGTGGGAAAAAGCAAGTTGGCATGACTCCAGTCACCAAAGCTTCTGTGAGGCCATAATTAGGTCAACCTTGTGAAAGGCAGGCGGTGAAACTTGAGCTGACACCTAATCCTACATGTTCGGCTGTCCATTCAGGGGACTGAGCTTCAGAAAGCTTACATAACTGTTTGAGTCTACCAAAGAGTAAATGAAAAAGAATCCAAAGCAGCCATGAAAGTTCAGGTTCTTTCTATGTGTGTACTGACTCAGAAACACCATTCACAATACAGAGGGGAACATCCTGGAGGAAGTTTCAGAAATAGCCCTCAACCCTCCTCCTTCTGAACAGTGCGCAGAGCTTTGTATTTCAGGACTCTGTGTTCATGAGGGCATTGGGGTTTGGCAAGGGATTGTAAATTAATTATACTAGGTGCGTGTCTTGAAATATTTACTAAGCATAAGCTAAGTCATTGAAGCAGAAGCGATCCCTGATTGAGACATAAGAAAGTTCAGTAATGGTAGCCCCTGTGGCCTCCTCCAGCGGTCCTGAAGGCATCTCCCTTAATTTGTCGTTGGTTATTGCTTCATACTGGACTTTTATAAAATTGATGTATTTAGTTATGCTTCCAGATTGGCATAATCTGAAACCTTGAAGCGTCAAAGGCAAAGAGCAGAAATTGTAAGCACAGTTTTACTTGATTTAGAATACAAACCAGAAGCTACTGAACCAAATTCAGGAATGCCAGTAAAAGGAAACAACTATTAATCTGGGTGAATTTGTTTTTTAAAAGCTGGTCCTAGGCCAACCATAGCCAAATAATTTAACACCTCCGAGTCTCAGTTTCCTCCTCTGTATATTGAATGGATATAAACTGACTTGAAAGTCTATATAAGAAGTCTCGATTAGGACTGAATCTAATGAGAATTCTTCAACTTCATCTTCTGTTTCTCAGTGTAGAGATATATATTTCTTATTTTTTTCCCTGGAAACATACTTCAGGTCTCCCACTGACAATCATGTCTTCTAATGTTCTAGTTGGTGAGAGGCGATATTGTAATCTTATCTCTGGCTCAGCTGGTCTAGTCTCTAGTGTTACAGATGGCAGGACCACATGCTGTGTATGCTTTGGCAGAAGAACCATGTGGCCCTGTGCCACACAGAGCTGTTGTCCCAAGGATTCTCAGAAATGAGCACAATCCGCTGGCTCAGGACTGTCGTCCTCTTCTCCCCTCCACAGGGATGAAAAGTTTCACACGGCTTACTGGAATCTCTTTACTTATCTACTGACTTTAGAATCCCTGACCTCACCAACACAGTTCCACCCACAAAAAGCAGCTTCCTGAATGGCTGTCTCTTTTTAAAATGACATCTCTCCAAGATACAACTTGGAGCCTGGAAATATAAAGTATTGAGAATAGTCTAAACAATGTTGAGCAATAATAACCAATAATGACAAAGTCACACTTTTTGATTTGAAAAGACTTCCAAGCTATAATAAATAAGACAGGTGCTACTGGCACAAGGATAGACCTTTGGATCAATGGAATAGAATTGAGAATTCAAAGCTACACTCCTTCTTTGAACATTAAATTTCACATGCTACTAGGACCTTTAAAGAAAGAATAATCTGTTCAACAAATCATGCTAGAAAAATTATGATTCACATTCATAAAGTAAAATTTGACCATTTCCTCACACCTTAACAAATATTAACTCAAAAAGGTTCATTGCCCAAATGGAAAATCTAAAACTATAAACTCTAAGAAGATACAGAGAAAATCTCCATGGCTTTGAGTGAGGCAAATCTTAGAAATGCCATCAAAAGCATAGATGATAAAAGGAAAATAATTAATTTACAGGTGTCATAGGCATTTAAAACATCTCTGCCTCAAAGAACACCATCCTGAATTTAAAAGACAGCTCACATAGTGGGAGAAAAATATTTTGCAACATATATCTGATAAAGATCTTATAATCAAATTATGTAAAGAACTTTTCAAAACAATAAGACAACCCAACTAATAAATGGATAAAGGATATACAAATGGCCAATAAGCATATAAAAATATGCTCAACATGATTAGTCATTGTTGTGGTCCTTTTAGGTGACATCGAGGTATTTCTGCCTCTGAGCAGAATCACACACTGCACAGTCTTGGGCCATCCTCGCCGCGGTTGATATGTTTGAGCGCATTGATGTAGCCGCTGTGTAAAGCCATTTCATAAAGGGTCTTCTGCTCCTCTTAGCCCCTGGTTTGCTAGAACGTCTTTCCCTAGGGATTGTTCCTTCCTGAAAACACGTGCCAACTCTGTGAGACGAAGTCTCACTGTATCCGCTTCTAGCGAACATTCTGGCTATACTTCTTCCAAGACAGATTGGTTTGTTCTTCTGCCAAGCATTATTATTTTCAATATCCTCTGCCAGTGCCATGTTTCCAAAAGCATCCATTTTTATCCAGTCCTCCTTATTCATTGTTCATATGTCTCATACAGATGAGGTGACTGAAAATATTGTGGCTTGGGTGAGGTTTACCTTAGTTTTCAATATGACATCTTAACTCTTTAACACTTTTAAGAGGTCTTGTGCAGCACAGTTGCCCAATGCAATACGTCCTTTGATTTCTTGACTGCTGCTTCCACTCATGCCCATTATGGATGCAAGTAAAATGCAATCCGTCATGCCTTCAACTTTTTCTCCAGTGATGAAGATGTGTTATTAGTTGTTAGGTAAATGTAAATCAATATCACAATGAAATAACATTTCACACTAAGTAGAAGACTTAAAAAGTGAATGATAACAAATTTTATGACAATGTAGAGAAATTAAAGCCTCATATATACCTGATGGGAACGCAAATGGTGAAGCCACATGGGAAACGTTCGCAGACTTCAGAAATTCACGTAGCGTTATGATGTGACTCCATAATCCCACCACTTAATTACATACCCAAGAGAATTAAGCACCCACTGAGCACACAAAAGTTTGAATCTGAATGTTCTTACTATCATTATTTACAATAATCATATATATAAATAGCCCAAATATCCATTAATCAATGCATAGATACGCAGGATGTTATGAAGACATTCAGTAGGACATTGCTATTACTTGCTGAATTCAGCCAACCGGATGTTAAAATGACACGGTCAGAGTTCTTTCTGTGGTGCTGACTGGGCAGCTAGCCAGTGTGGGAATCAGAAATTACATTCCTTCCTCCTTTTTAGTGTTCATCTGTACAACAGTGTTGTTATGATAACATTTTGAAATAATAAATGACCTAGTGGTATATCATTTTAATACTTTAAATGGCCATTAGGGCAGTGTACCTATTGTTAAATTATTTTACTCTACTTGTTTAGCTCCTTGTGGGAGTCACAGTCTCCATCCTTCTTGTCCCGAGTCTTCCCCTTGCGCACAACTCTTCTGCGTCACCAAGAAGGGTGTCCTGTTCCAGGACCGGTCTCTCCTGACGACATGTCCAAAATGCGTGAGGCAAAGTCTCACCATCCTTGCTTCTAGGGGCATTCTGGTTATACTTCTCCTCAGACAGATGTGTTTGTTCTTCAAGAGCACTTGAATTCAAATGCATTGATTCTTCTTAGGTCTTCCTCCTTCAGTCAGTCCCAGCTTTCACGTGCATATGAGGCAGCTGAAAGTAACACCGCTTGGTCCAGGTGCCGCGACCTCAAAGTGACATCCTATCGTACCATGGGACATTATTCAGACTGAAAAGGAATAAAGTTCTGTGTTAGTGTGGGTACACAAGGGAAAGAAATCCATGGACACACAGGTGTGTATAAGAAAGAGATTTATATACAAGGGCAATTAAACATTGATAAAACATCCAAGCCCAGTCCAGCTCAAGCCCATAAGTCTGATATTAGCCCATATGTCTGATACCAATTTATAAAGTCCTCTTCAGACTCATGGAACACATGCAATGACACTGAATGTAGAAGATCACAGGCCAGTGGGTAGAAAGGCTTTGGATCCAGTGGCAATGGAAACATCTCAGCATTGGCTGGGGTCTCTGCATGGCTCTCTGCACCCAGGGCTGCATCAGGGTCAGTCCATGTGTCTTGTCAGCTGCTATGTCTTCCTGGGTGTGTCAGAGAGAGAGCAGTGTCTCCCACCTCCAAGGAGGAAGTACTGGATTTCCCAGAATCCTCAGAGAATGCCATGCCCACACAGAGGCCTCATGGGCTATGATCTGGTTGACAAGCTAGACTCCACCCCTACACTCTTAATCCTCAAATTGACAAATGATGATATATCTGCCACAAGTACTGAGCCACACTGCAACAGGAATAAATCTTAAAAACTTGTGTTTCAGGGTTTTAAAGTGGTCTTTGTGCAACAGAGTGTCATTGGATCTCTTGCCTGCTGCTCCCATGAGCATTGATTGTGAATGTGAGTAAGATGAAATCCATGACAACTTCCATCTTTCCTCCATTGGTCACGATATTCCCTACTGCTCCAGTTAGGAGGATTTTGATTTCCTGTACATTCATTTGTAATCCATACAGAAGGCTGCAGGCCTTGATCTTCATCTGCAAGTGCTTCAAGTCCTCCTCCCTTTCAGCAAGCACGGTTGTGTCATCTGCATGTCACAGATGGCTGGTAAACCTTCCTCCAATCCTGATGCCACTATCTTCTTCATAGAATCCAGCTTTTCTGATTATTTTCTCAGCATGCAGATTGGATGAATAAGTACTGTGAGAAGACAGAAACGTGAAGCATACCTTCCTTGATTTTAAACCATGCATGCAGTATGCCGTTGTTATTGTTCACACAACTTCCACTTGATCAATGTACAGGAGGATAATGAATTGTTCTAGAACTCCCATTCTACTCAGACTCTCCACAGTTTGTTATAGTCTACACAACTGAAGGCCAGACATCCTTAACAAAACACAACTGAACATCTTTCTGGCATACTCTGCTTTCAGCCAAGATCTACCTCACATCAGCAATGATAACCTTGGTCTCGTGTCCTACTCTGAATCTGGCCCGAAGCTCTAGCAGCTCCCTGTCAAGCTACTGCTGCAGTCTTTGTTGGATGGTCCTCAGCAGATTTTGCTTGCTTGTGATATTCGTGATATTGCTCTGTAACTTGAACGTTCTGTTGGGTCACCTTTCTTAGGAATCGGTGCACATACGGATCTCTTTCAGTCAGATGGCAAACAACTGTCTTCCAAATTTCTTGGCAAAGGCTAGTGAGTGCTCCCAATGCTTCATCAGCTTGTTGAAGCATGTCAGTGGATATTCCATCAATTCCTGGAGCCTTGTTTTTGGCGAATGCTTTCAGCGTAGCTTGGACTCCGTCCTTCAGCGCCATTGGCTTTGATCGTGTGCTCTGCATTGAAATGCCTCGATGCTGGCGAGTTCTTTTAAGGCGAGTAGTTCTGCATATTCTATAAATCTTCTTTGGATGTTTCCTGCGTCGTTCAATGTATTTCCTGTAGAATCGTTCAAATTGGCAACTCAAGATTTGAATTTTTTCTTTAGTTCTTTTCAGTTTAAAATATGTTGAGTATGTCCTTCCTTTTTGTTTTCTAACTCTATGTCTTTTCACGTTTCATTGTAACATTTTACTTTGTCTACTGAGCTGCCCTTTGACAATTCCTATTCGGTTCTTTTAAAAGTCTTATTGGCCCATAATCCACAGTCACACAATTCAATAGTTTTATCATATCAAGGAGAGTTATACAATCATCACCACAGTCAATTTTAGAACATTTTCTTCTTTCTTGTACTCATTGTTATTAGCTCTCTATTTCCCCAGCCTCCCCTGCAAGAAACCATTAATCCAGTTATTGTCTCTATTGATTTACCAATCCTGGATTTCATTTACCAAAAAAAAAAAAAGGACACAAGGAAAAAGACAAATCAAACTAAAATAATAACAGCAACAAAATAAAATAGGGAAAAGCTCAATGGAAAAGAAAGCTCAAAATATTAAAAACTGCAACAACTTTAAAGTGGATCAAAGGGATATCAAATAATAAGGCATTAAATTTAAACATATCTACATCTTCCATAATCCACTTTCCAGAGCACTCTGCTCTACAACAAGGTTGGTCACATCCCTCGTCTAGGGTGAGAGGGGATACACTGGAGGCCTCACTCACATGTATTTCCTTGACTTCGTCTTTTCTTCCATTTGCTTTAGCTACTCTAGTATTGAGGGCAAGTTTCCGAGTCTTTTCTGACATCCATCTTGGTTTCTTCTTTCTTTCCTGTCTTTTTAATGTCAATTTTTTTTCTTTCTTTCTGTATGATGTTCTAGATCATACCACCCCACAACTCATGGGGCCATCTGTTATTAGTGTTCAACAAGTCAAATATGTTCTTAAGATATTCTCAAAATTCAGGTGGGATATGCCCAAAGTCATATTTTGGTTCTCATGGCCTTGTTTGAATTTTCATCAACTTGAACTTGAACTTGCATATGATCAAGGAATGATCTTTTCCTCTGTCAGCCCCTAGCCTGGTTTTAGCTACTGCTATACACAACTTTTTCATTCTAATTGCTAGTAATTGTCAATTCATTTTAATTTCATGTTTGGTCAATTTCAGACTGAAGACTTTAGTAAAATACTTCAATTCTGGCATCAATTTCATTGGTAATTGATGCATAAATTTGAGTACTAATTGTATTGAGTGGATTTCCTTGTAAACAGATAGCTATAATCTATCACAGACAGCATTAGGCTTCAAGATAGACCTTGAAATGTCCTCTGTGATGACAAATGTGAAGACATTCCTCTTGAAGCTGTCATTACCAGCATAGTAAACCATATGCCTTTGATTCCAAATGGCCTGTCCCACTGCCATTTCAGCTAGTAATGCAAGGACATCACTCTTGATGCATTCCATTTCATTTTTGACAAGTGCTAATTTTCCTAGATTTATACTGCGTACATTCCAAGTTCCAATTACTAATTGATGCTTGCAGATGTTTCTTCTCATTTGATTAGTGCTTCATCAGCAAATAAAGGCCTCAAGGACTTTACTGTCACACACTTTACTCTCTTTATGTCATTATAGTTTGCTCGGCTTTCAGAAGGCAGTTCTCCATCGGTCGTATTGTGAGTGCCTTCTGTCCTTAGGGGCACTTCTAGCACGATCTCTGACAGTTTTCTGCTGATATTCCTGAGGTTTTCAATATCTGAAAATATTTCTATGCTATGTATAAAGTTTTCAGTGGATAATGCATCTGAAGTTGAAGAAACTTAGTTTCAGTCTGTAGTAATTATCAGTCTTAGTCTATAGTATTTTAATCCATAATAATTATTATAGCTATTATTAAAAGCAAGATTAAAACACTGTTGAAATGTTTTGTTATCAATTATCTATCAGAATTTTAAAATTGTATTTATTAAAGCAAAATTGGCCCTAAATAGCATTTACTTTTGTAGCAATTTAGTTCATAGTTTCCCTGAAAGCTTGTGCTGTCTTCTTAAACCATAAAAAAACTAACTCGAATTTTTATTCCATATTGAAAGACCCCCAGATTAATTGAGAGTAATAAGGAGAACCTAACCAGAGTTAGCCCTGGTGGACCAAGGTTTACGTATTCATCTATGCACTGAAAGAAAGATTGTGGATTCCAACCCATGCAGTGGCTACATTAGATACAAAACTGATCATATTCTCCAGTAAAGATTCACAGCTTAGGATATTCGATGGGGCAGTTCCATTCTGTCTTACCTGGTCACTGTCCATCAGCTCCTCCATGGCGCACAATAACAGTCAGAGGTAGATGGACTGAGTGTGGGCCTCCACGCCTCTCTGGATGATGCCATAAGCTAGAAGAAAAGGATTTCTCTTTCACTCACTTGTCATAGTCAAAGTTGTCTAGGAGAGAAATGCATTTTAGGTAACTGGGGTCACTTTTAAAGATTTCTCTACAGCTATTCACTCTGGAAAATTCCTTTGTGTCCAGGTTTCACTTTCTGGCAGGAGAGCCCCGAGGAGATGTCCTTGATAACTCTTTCAATGGAGGAACCTGTGAGACTGTCAAAAGCAGCAGAGCGAGTAATCCATACCGTGTCCCAGCCAATCTGGAAACTGTCAACTTCGAGGTATGACATCCTATCATGATGGCAACACAGGACCAGTGGTGACTCTCGGATAAACTTCTTGAGAAAAATTAGTGACAAATGAAGGGACAGTATGAAACAGGACCAGTGGTGGCTCTCAGTTAAACTTCTTGAGAAAAATGAGTGACAAATGAAGGGACAGTATGAAAAGGTAATGAATATTTATAATCACCCATTAGGTGTCATTTAATCCTTCCCAAAGCAAAAAGATCAGTGTTATTCTCTTTAATTAACAGAAATTGAGGTATATCATACTGGTTCTCTTAAATAACCATAAATTTTAAACATAACAAAAGACCTTGGCTTCTAAAACAATCAAGATGAGTCAAATGATAATGAGGGAACTTCTTCCCTTCTTTTGTGTTTCATTTGTTGATTATGTTTTAGTTTGGGTTGTTGTTTATTACATAATGGTTGTTTATTACATAAATGGTAATGAGCTGAATACGACATGCTCCCTGAGTCTCGGATGGTGTCTTACTCATGAAAAGTGCTAGCTGCTTCTTAAACTATCTAATTATTAAATTTGTAATAAAGGAAATGAGGATATGTTAGTAATGGCAACATCCATGGACACACATTTGACATCAGAAAAAAAATCAGAAGATCTAATAGTTCCTGCCCTAACTTCTCTGTCAGTTTGTCAGACTGTGGTGGCTTGCATGTTGCTATGATGCAGAAGCTATGCCGTATGGATGTCAAATGCCAAAATGTCACTCAAGGTAAACAAGTTTAAACAGCTTCCAGAATAAGAACAGACACAAAAGAAGGAATAGGCTGTCCACTTATAAAGCATTAGCCACTGAAAACCTTTTGAATCACAGCAAAGCACTGTCAAAGGCTGTGCTGGAGTATGCGCCCTGTAGGTTAAAAGGCACTCAAAATCAGACAAGGGCAGAGCTGCCTCCTGGAGACCCAGTTGACCACAATGCAATGGATGGAAAGAATTCAGCTTTCTGGACCTTTATTGATGTAAGGGGCCTGACTCAAATGAAACCAACAGTGGCAGCATCCACGAACAACAGAGAACATAGAAGGTTTACAGTCTGAATCTACATAAATTAAAAGTCATCAAAAATACCAGAGACTGCATGAAAATTGATATTTTCAGTATTGTGAAGCTGAGATGAACTGGTACTTGCCATTTTGAATCAATTGTGTGGTTTAATATGCCAACAATGACAAAGTCAAGAGACTTGTCATCACAGTCCTTCCCAAAAGGAACATTCTGGGATGGAGACGCATGCTAGCTGTGATGTGCCTGCTGTTGGGACGTGCCCTCAGATCAGTTCTAATAGCAGAAGAGACGCTGCCTGCTCGGTGCCATCCTCACTACTGTTCTTATGGCTGAGCCCATCAGTGCAGCCACCGTGTCCATCCAAGCCGTCCAGGGTCTTCCTCTTTTTCACTGTCTGCCTACTTCACCAAGGACTGCTTTCCCTTGACATGTCCAAAATACTTGGGACCAAGCTCTTGACCTTGCCTGTAAGAAGCATTCTGGCTGTACTTCATCAGAAACAGATTTGCTTGTTATTTTGGCAGTCCCTGGTACTTTCAATATAATTTGAGTATTCTGTCAGGTCGCCTTTTTTTAGAATGAGTACAAATATGGATCTCTGCCACAAAGTTGTCCAAGAAACTGTCTTCCAAATTTCCTAGCATAGATCAGTGAGTGCTTTCAGGGCTTCATCAGTTTATTGAAACATTGCAATTGGTGTTCCATCAATTTCTAGAGCCTTGTTTTTAGCTATATTATTATTCCGTGTTGAAATAATATCAATACTTTTGTAAAGAAGTCTAATTAATACATTTATTATTCAGATGTTTTCACTAATCATAAAAGCTAGTGGTGAAGAAATGAAAGATGTCTACCAATGTTTTTAGTCTGAAAGAGTTCAAATACAGTCAAGATGTATTCACAATCTTGATGATTGGAATGTGAAAGCTGGAGACAAAGGAGATGAGCCAGTAATCTAAAAAGAAGGCCTTCATGATAGAAAAACAAAAAGCTAAGGATTGAATGACGGAATATTTCAAGAGCAAGGACTTCTTCACTGCAAATATTTTTTCAGAAACACAAATGGTGACGGCGTACATCGATTTGGCCAGATGGAATACACAGAACTCAAGGTGACTACACCTGTGGGAAAAGAAGAGAAGCTCATTAGCATCAATCAATATCAGGAGCTGACTATGGAACAGACTGCATCAGTTGCTCATTAAGTGAAGTTTAAGAACATGAAAATAAGCCCATCAAAGTAACATATACCCTTGAATATATCCACTTGTTCTGAAGAACAGATTTGTCATATAAAACAGAAATCTCAAGAACAGATTTGTCATATAAAACACAAATATATGATGAGTCTGGGACGACAGCAAGAACAGAGCACCTACATGGAAAAAGCACAAGATGATCAAAAGGACAAGCAAGCAAGAAACACCCAAAGTAGGTGTTAGAAAATACTCTGAACATTGCTCTTGAATGTAGAGACGCTAAAAAAAATTAAAGAAACAATGATGTAAAAAAAAAACTTCCCAGAAAATTTCAAAGGGCAGCTAGACAAGACAGTGGAAAAAATTATAATGAAGTGTGCAGAGACCTGGAGTTAGAAAACTGGAAACGAAAAACAGGCTCATCAAATCTCAAAGTGACATAACTGAAGGGAAATGACACGCTTCAGGGTGTAATCTTGAAGGATTCCATGGGAAAAGTACTGAATGAAGTAGGAAGTATGAAAATAAGATGGAAAAACTGGACAGTTTGTGTGTTACCAAGAAGTAGTACAACCATTTCAGGAGGCACCACATGATCAAGAACCAATGGTACTCAAAGAAGAAGTCCAAGATATGCAGAAGGCATTAGAGAAAAGCATTGCCCCAGAAATCGATCAATATTGATTCCAATGTTCCATCAACCTCAAGTGCTCGCTCGTCTATGCCAAGAAATTTGGAAAACTACTACCTGGCCAACTGATTGAAAGAGATTCATTCTGAAGAAAGGTGAGGAAACAGAATTGGAAAATGATCAACAATATCATTACTATCACATGGAAGTGAAATTTGCCTTAAGATGGCACAACTATGGTTGCAGTAGTACTTCCAAAAGACATGCAAGAAATTCACGAAAGAAGGGGAGCTGGCAGCAGGGATCGGATTGCCTGTGTCAGAAGGATCTTGGCTGAAAACCAAGAACACCAAAGCGATGTGCGCTGGAGTCTTGTTGCTGTTGTGAGGTGCCACCAAATCGGTTCTGACCCTCTGTACAACAAAACAAAACACTGCACAGTCCTGCACCATTCTCAAAATCATGCCTATGCCTGAGCCCATTGATGTAAGCACTGTGCCAGTCCTTCTATTTGATGTCCCTCCACTTTACCAAAACTAATGTCCTTCTCCAGGGACTGTTTTTTGTTTTTTTTGCTGAGAGTACAAAGGGGTACCCCTCAAAAAATTGAAAAAAGCTCCGCCGGGTGGAGCTTTCATAGTACATATTTTTCCTGCTAGGAGAGCATCAAGCAACTTACTCTGAGTTAGTGTACCCAGTGGCATCCCCTGGGAAGGTTCTCTCTGGTCACAGTGAACTTTTTCATAAAAGCAGTTTCACTCGAACCACTTTTTTTGTGATGGCTGCTTTAAGATAATAGTGCGCAGCTGGGAACTTCTGTTTCCTGCTCAGGAAAAAATGGTGCATAAACTTTTGTGATGTTAAACCCAGATTACCAGAATAGTGCTATGGGAAAAACTCAAGTGTATGAGTGATTTTCTCATTTCAAAAAGGATGAAAAGTCGATTGATGACAAACCTCATTCTGGATGTCCACCGGTTTCCTGAATGGACAAAAATATCAACTTGTAGTGCATTTGGAGTTTATTCCAACAGGTCAGACTGTTAATCAAGCTTTCTATAGGGGTTCTGAAAATATTGTGTAACACTGTGGGACCAAAAAGGCCTGAATTGTGGGGATTGGCTTTGCCACGACAATGTACCTGCTCATGGAGCAATCTCAGTGCGCCAATTTAGACCCAAACCAGCATGCCTCTCTTGCTCACGCAACTTACTCACCTGACCTCGCTTCCTGAGACTTTTGTTTCCTCGAATGAAGAGGGCATGAAAGGACTATGATCTGATGATGACTTGGAAGAGGTAAAGAAAACAATGAAGGAGGTGGTCAGGTCAGTCATCCAAACAGGTGAGTTTGAACAACGTTTACAAGAACGGCATCACAGTGCCCCTGTGGGTTCTCCAGGCTGTAACATTTGTGGGGAGGGAAAAAAAAAGAATGGAATTGCAGATTTGACAAATGCATTAAGTGTAATGGAGAGTACTTTAAAGACAATAAGGTGATAGCTTTGAAAAAAAATTCCATTGGGGGACCCCCTCATATAATGCCCTTTGAGAATATACACATACATCTGGCATGACCCACTTCAATATGCTATGAACGTTTGTCCATTGAAGTTTTTCATGTTACATTTTGAATAAGAACTGGTCATTGGTCTTGAAACGTGTTATTGGGGCCTGCAAAAGTTATCTCAAATTATCTTGAGTTGAAGTGACTGTGTCTCTTGATTTTATTTATTTTTAAATAGTTTGATTGGCTCAGAATTCACATCTCATACATTTCTGTAAAGTTGCTTTCAATAAGAAGTTGTATATAAATCATCACAATCAGTTCTAACACACTCTCCCATATTCATTATTTGCTCCTCAATTCCGTTCAACCTCCAGCCCAACCCCCAATCCAAAATGAGCTTTTACATCAGTCATTGTCTCCATGTATCCCTTTTCTGTGTTTCATAAACATAGCAAAAAATTAAAAAACATAACGGAAAAAGGGGAGAAATAAAAGACCACTGACAATATTAAGATAAGCCAGAGTGATAATAACTGTCTTGGAAAAAGTGAGAAATATGTAAACCTAAAGCAAATTCAGGATGGGTTAAGAAGGAGGTCAGTTTACAAGGTTTCACATTATACCGTAGTTCCACCTACCACAATCAAGTGTACAATAATCTCTTTCTGATATTAAAACCATTCACGCCCCTCAACTGTGGCCAGAGGGGATCTGCCAGAGGCTTGATCCCAATAGGTACTCTGCAGGTGAATTTGGGGCTTCGCTCTTCTCCATAGCCTTCTACAAATTGGCTGCTCACATTCAATCTCTGATATCTTTCCCCTCGTCATATTTAGATTTTGCTATTTGTCATCTTTGGATCTCGCAAGCTGGTGTACTTCTTCCATGTGCACTCAGCTGACATCGCACTTAGATGACTGCCTGTTTGGATACAAGCCTTTAAGATCCCAGACACCATCCAGTTGACAGCCAGGCACCATGGGCTGTCTTCACCACACTTTGCTGTAGCGCCCATATCTTTAGTGATATCTTCATGACGGCGAGTATCAAGAAGAGCCATGTCATAGGAAACAACTTTTCTTGGATAAGGGATAAAATTAAGTGAGATCCCAGAATCAATCTACTTGTCCTTGGATTATGTATGATTCTGGTTTACTTTAGTGGTCTCATTATCATTTTATGTCATCCTGGGATATAGAAACATATAAATAAATATGTTATTAATGGAACCCAGGATGTATATTTATATACATGTCATCCTGGGGTTCCATTAATAACATCAATAAGTTTCCCTTGACTTTCTTCCTGTCCCACTAACATGCTCAGTCCCCACCAGAGTTTCAGCAATTCCTCTTGGTTACATTACCCTTGATCATGCCCTACCAGGCCTCCCACACCTTCCTCACCACTGCTTTGGATCACTTGTTGTTCGCTTGTCCCTGGGTGTGTTAACACCACTTCCTTTCCCCCCACCTCCCTCTCTCCCATGTCCTCCCAAAACTGTGGGTCCCATTGTTTTCTTCTCCAGATTGTTCATCCAGCCTATCTTATTTAGACAGACCTGCGGAGATAATAACATGCACAAAAACAAAAGCAGAGCAAAACCAAGCAACAATATACAACAAAGCAACAACAACAACAAACCAATGATAAAAAAGCAAAACACAACACAACAAGAAAGAAAAGCTTGCAGTTAGTTCAAGGATCATTTATTGGCCTTTAGGAGTATTTTCCAGTCCAGTCTGTTGGGGCACCCTGCCCTGGCCCCAAAGTCCACCTTCAGCATTCCTTGGGGACCTGGCCAATCCATTCCCTTGCTGTTCTGAAAGAGCTGGGAGGCAAAGAGTATTTATAAAGGTCTAGATAAAGACATGTATATATGCAAATATATTTATGTATGAGGATGGGGAAATAGATCTATGTGCCTACATTTATAGGTTTAGTATTAAGGTAGCAGAAGGACATTGGGCCTCCACTCAAGTACTCCCTCAATGTAAGAATACTTTCTTCTATTAAATTGGCATTCTATGATGCTCACCTTCCCAACACAACTGCTGAAGAGAAAGCAGGTGGATAAGTAAATGTGGTGAAGAAAGCTGATGGTTCCCTTCTATCAAAAGATATAGAATCTGGTGTCTTAAAGGCTTGAAGGGAAGCAAGCAGCCATCTAGCTCAGAAGCAACAAAGCCCACATGGAAGAAGCACACCAGCCTGTATGATCATGAGATGCTGAAGGGATCAGTTATTAGGCATCAAAGAACAAAAAATCATATGATGCGTGCTCACCTCCATGATATGACCACTGAAGACGAATGGGTGCATAAGCAAATGTGGTGAAGAAAGCTGATGGTGCCCGACTATCAAAAGATATAGCGTCTGGGGTCTTAAATGCTTGAAGGTACAGAAGTGGCCATCTAGCTCGGAAGCAACAAAGCCCACATGGAAGAAGCATACTAACCTGTGTGATCATGAGGTGTGTTGAAGGGACCAGGTATCATCATCAGAACAAAAAAATCTTACCATAGTGAATGAGGTGGGGAGTGTGTAGTGGAGACCCAAAGGCCATTTGTAGGCCATTGGACATCCCCTTGCAGAGGGGTCTCAGCCAAGGCTGGCATCAACAATAATGCCCCTTGTTCCATGTCCCCTACTGAATCTGTCCTGAACCTCTGGTAGTTCCCTGTAATGTACTGCCACAAGTGTAGTTAGATGGTCTTCAGAAAAATTTTCCTTGCATGTGGTATCAAGAATATTGTTCTACTATTTGAGCATGCTGTTGGGTCACTTTTCTTTAGAAGGGGCACAAATATGGATCTCTTCCACTCAGTTGGCTAAGTACCTGTCTTCTGAATTTCTTGGCATAGATGAGTAAATGCTTCCAGTGCTTCATCAACTTGTTGAAACATTTAACTTGGTATTCCTTCAATTCCAGGAGCCTTGTTTTTGGCTAATTATTTCAGTGAAGCTTGAGCTTCTTCTTTAAGCACCATTGGTTCTACCTCATTTGCTACCTCTTAATACGGTTGAATGTGGATAAGCTCTTTGGGGGACAGTAACTCTATATCTTCTTTCCATGTTCTTTTGATTGAACAACCCTATGTTGTTCACTATATTCTGTAAAGAGTGAAACTGTGCCATGTCATGGGGTTTCCTATGGAAGTAGACTAGCATATCTTTCTCCCACGGATAGGCTTGTGAGTTCCAACTTCACATGGAGCACTTACTCACTGTGTCTGCAAGGCTGCTTGTCTCATGCCAAAACCCACACTCAAGTCAATTCTGATTCCTAGGGGCCCCATAAAGGAGTTCGGAGACTAAAACTGTTTACAGGGACAGATAACCTCAAATGTCTTCCATGGAAGGTTCCGTGGGTTTGAATTGCTGAGTTTGTGTTGAGCTATCCAATGTCCACCCGACAGAGCCACCAGGGCTCCTTCTTGCTTCAAGTCAGCCTCATTTGAATATATTGAATACTTCAAAACAAGAAGAGATTTCTTTCCATTGCAAATTCGACAAACGTCTTTAATACAAATACATGATGTTTGGTTTTTTTTGGTTGGGGGGGCGGACTCAAGTGCCAAAGAGGGAGAGACTCCTTATATGTGCAGGCCAAGAGACTAAAAAATCTGACATGCAGCCAATCAGAGAGACATTATTTTTATTTTAAATCATTTTACTGGGGACTCGTACAACTCTTATCACAATCCATTCATCCATCCATTGTGTCAAGCACTTTTGTACATTGAGACCTTCTTTTGTTATACTCTGGTGATTACAAACAAGGATAAGCAGTACTGCTTCTTCCAGCTGGCAGCTGGTCTGGTCAGGAACGCTTCCTCTGAGGGGTTCTTTCTGTGGCTTCCTCTTAGGTGTCCAGCGTGGTAGGATACCTAAGCTGCCGAAGCCATTGACACTGGGATGTTAAGAAATTCAGACCATGGGGAGGGATCAGGAAGTATTCACAGTGCTGTGGTTTTGCTCTGGCTCCCAATGAGGAAAGAGTATAATTCAGATGACCCAATGATACACAGAGAATACCTGCTTAGCTGCAAAGACCATTTTGGAGAACTAATTTAAGTCCCCACTCATCAATTAATTTACTTGCTAAATCAAGCAAAGAAGCAAAAAATGATACTCTGCAGTCAAGTCAATTATGACTCATAGTGACCTTCTAGCATGGGGTAGAATTTCCCCTGTAGTTTTCCAAGACTGCATCTCCCTATGCGAAACCAAACGAGACACTTCTCATTCCTGCACCATCCTCACCTTGCTCCTACGCTGAGCCCAGTGTTGACCGTAACTCTTCTCAAGGTAGAGAACCCTCATCTTTCACTTCAGGTGCTGCTGATGGTTTCAACTTGCTGACCTTGAGGGTATCAGCCCAACATGTAACCACGATACCAGCAGGAGACCTTAACTTTCTTGATACCTTTTCTCATCCATCCACTTTTATTTCTTACTCACATAGCTGGCACGGGGCTTCCACTTCCGCTTGAAAAATACCCGGCCCAACTTATCACACCAGGCAGTTCCACTTGTTGTATTTTTTAATTCTTCATAGACCAAATCAATGAGAAGTTACAGCCACTCAACAGGAAGACCCAAAAGATTGTCTTTTGTTTTCAGATTGGCCCAAGTGGAAGCCAAGGTCTGAACAAAGCCCAGGGCATGGAGTGGGAACCTGAGAGGTGTTTTCTTCTTGCCAGACCTTTGTTTCCCCAGAGCCAAGCACCCACCCAAACAAACAAACCAACAAATAAGCCACTTGATCTCAAGTTGACTCTGACTCATAGCGAGGCCAAGTGTTTCAAACAGAAATATGCTCAAAGAATTCCAATGGCCGTTACCTTTCAGAAATAGATTTCTAGGGCTTCTTCGGCGGTGCCTCCTAAGTAAACTTGAAGTGCTCACCTTTTGGTTAATTGCTGAGTGCTTAACCAGTTGTACCACCCTTTTATTAAAAACAGCGAAAAGAACATGATCAGACTAAAAATACCCCCAAAGGCATAAAAAATATATCTCACTGCCATAGAGTCAATGCTGGCTCACAGCGAGACCCTGTGGGTTTCCAAGACTTTCACTGCTTAAAGGAGTAGAAAGCCCAGTCTTTATCACGAGGAGCTGCAGGTGGTTTTGAACTGATGACCTTGTGGATCACCGTCCAACATATACCACTACACCACCAGAGCTTCATAAATGGCTTGCAGCCTCTTCAACTCTTAGCCATGGTATTCTTTCCTTGATGACAATTGTCACAGATAATTGCCTTTCTGGCTTTTATTGTTATTTGGATAGCCCTCTAGGAACACAGCACTTACCATATTAAATTGAGTGTGCATGCTGTCTCTCCTTAAAGAAATAACCCCTTAAGAGCAGGGCAAATAGTATTTCTTCTCTCAAAAAGTGAGTCCTCAAATGCATTTGTTAAACTCAGAAAGAAATGGATGATTGTTAATGGTATATGTCTACCCTTAGCTCCAGTATTTCTGAAGTTATGTTATACTTCTTATGACTTTTTTCCAGGTAACTACTGAAGAGGATGATTTGGAGACAGAATTCTACAATGATTTGATTTCCCTCAGTGATAAGGCAAACCGAAAAGGTACACATGAAAGTCAACACAGAGACTCTTTTTCGGTGCCCATTTTCTACTCCTCAAAGAGAAGCCAAAGCACCAACCAGCAGTCTGCCTTTAAACAAGCTGTTCAGGCCTCCCACAAAAAGGTAATAAAAATAACTTCTGGCATTCCTATCCTTTCTTGAAAATTAACACAAACGCCAGCAATGGTGTGATTATATAAATATATCAAATAAGTAGGATTATTAAAACATCTAAAAAGTTATATATTTTTAGTCATATTCCACTTCAAAAATTTCAGAGGTAATATATATGGCTGTGCTTCCCTTTCACATACATTTGACTGTTTTTTATTAGTATTCTTTGATTTTCACTTATGTCACATAGTTTTAGATTTGTTTCTTAAAAACCACATGTAATAGGATATTGCTTTTATAATATAGTCTCAGGATTTTTGCTATGGATATTCAACCACTTTACATTAATTATGCTTGAAATAAATTATCTTCTTCATTCTATTACCTGAATCCAGGTTCTTATCTTACCAAGAGAAAGATTCATTTCTGGAAAACACATGACATTAAAGGACTCATAGGAAAAGAAGTCCTTAACACTCCGAATGTCTGGCTTCAGCACTTCAATCCCTCACATTCATACAAGATTCTTAAGGATTCCAGTTGTGTACTTGAGATTCTCAGGAATTTCCATCAGGGTATCAAGCAGTTGTCTCAAATGTAGTCCCAAGATGCTTTATGTACTTTGTACATGCTCTGTCCAAATCTCCATCTCTGATCCTTTTACCTGTCTCATTTCTCCCCTGAGAGATTTCATACACATAACTCTTTATGGGATCATGGTTTGAGGTCTCTCCTTCTGTAGTAGCTTCCAGCTTATACGAGGCTCAGCGAATCCTCCCCCTGCCGATGTGAATAAAAATCTCTCTTATTACGGGGAGCAAGCTCTATCCAGTTGAAATGCTTGACTTGAGGCTGTGAATCATTCATAGACATGGGCTTATTCGTGGTCAGCAGTCTGGGTTTCCTCGGCATCATCTAAGTCTTTGTTTCAGAAAATTCTGCCACAGTCACACCAAAGGTTGTCCTAGGGGAAATTCTCATGGTCATAATGAGACAAAAGCAAAGAGGGCTAAGGGACAGATGGACTGCCTAGCAAGGCTATGCCTGCCCATGAATGATTCAAGACTTCCCTCCCCTACTTTACTCTCAATGAGTCTTAATGTACACGCGATTATAAAAACAGGAAGGTGTTGGCTGTTCTAACAGGCTGAATGAAAGGTCCCAAAAGATAACTTTTTTCCCCCTCTATGTTCTAGCTCTGAGGACACCATTAGGCCAAGCTTTCTAGTTTGTGTGTTTCTGTGCATGTGCGTGTGCCTGTGTTTGCGTCTTCTCTTTCTCTAAGAACACCAGCTCTCCCTGCATTTTCTATGCAGCTTAGTGGTGAGAGTTGTGGGTGTAGAAAGAATATTCAAGATGGCTTGTGGACTGGTTCCAGGCCTAGGATGGAGATGGGGATCGGTGTGCAGGCGGCAGCTTGCTGTCAAACCAATGGCTTTTGGTGTCTAGCACTGGATACATATCCTCCTCCAGACCAGAGGTTGAAGGTAGCACACTGATAATTAGCCTGGGCTGGAAATGGCAGCCAACATTGGCTCTTGAATCACTCAGTGCTGATTTTTCACTGTACACCATCACGTCTGCCATGACCAGGAGACTTCATAGTATTGATCGGAGCGTATGGTCATCACCTTGATCCAAGTCGTTCCTTTTCCTCTGCTACATGTGCAGCAGCAGTGAAACATAATACTATGAATGGAAGGCAGATTAAAATCTTCACTATCCCTTGTAAAGGTGATCTACCTCATAGGCATGTTTCTGATAGGGACTTAGTAGCTATGTGAAGCCTTATCTAATTCTATTATGTCCTGTTCTACCTTCCCTGTAGTCTGATAGGTGTGCTGCAAGAAGTGTTGACTCCTGCCTCAACTCTACCTTGCTGGGCTTGTAAAAGGCCAAAGTTGCTGTTGCTCAGGGCCACTTTGGCCAAAGGGCTCCTTGAGCATCACTGTGACACGCCCGTCCCTCAACAGCTTTGCCTGCTATTGGCCCCATGGTGATTGATAAATTTCTTAAAGACTATTTCAACTCAAGCTTAACATAATTTAGAGACTAATGCTCTCAAAAGTGACCAATGACAACCCAAGTGCTGGACTAAGGGACTTCCTTTTTACTTTCACTTTACAACCCAAATTTCCAGGAAATCTCAAGGAAAGCCATGGTGTTTTGCTACAAAATATTTATTTTCCTTGAAAGATAGATAAGGATGTTGCTTTAGTAGCTGGGTATCACATAAGTTGTTACTTAACTATACTCATAGTGAGGTCAATTTCACGAAGTAAAAGCTTGTAAGAGTTGAAAGTGGAGGAAGAATAAATAGGTATTCTTGTGGCAAATACAATGATGCAGTAGACAACTAGTACTTGTCCTGGATTGTGACAGTCCATCAAATAGCATCCTTTGTCCAGTATCTAGTCTCCCCTAAAAAGCCAGGGGTAACTGGCAGGGAGTTAACATGATTTCAGATTAAAATATATAACAAGTAGCATATGTGTGGATAATCAAATCATCCTTGTAGCTGAGCCAGCCATCAGAGAGAAGATTGATCAGTGGTTGATTCAGAAGGGTATCAAAATTCTAGGTTCTTTGTTTAGCTGTCTGACTACCGAGTCAGGTACTTGACCTTGTTTAGCTGAGAAAGCTTTGGACTTTCTATACGTATTCACTAAAGTCAACATGACCTGCAAGACTAGTGCTGGAGATGATAAGCAAGGATTGTAAAAGGTGGCAAAGCTATGATAGACCTAAGATGCCGGCATATAATGATTTTAGAGGATTTGGGAAATAATCAACTTTGAAAAAAATTTTAAAGAAGTATTTCAGTTCCCCTAATCTATAATGAGTAGGTTTAATGATAAATGGGAGTTCTATTAAGCTTCTTTGTTGTGAGCAGACAAACTTATTAGAAGTCCAAACCTATCCAAGCTCTTGTAATTTTATTTATTTTTATATATCTGCGGTTAGGTCTGTAAACTGGGGTAGAGTTATAAACTTATCTCTCAACACTATGAATAGTTCCAGGTCTGTGTTTCGAGTGTTTTCCAGTTGAGTCTGATGGGGTACCACACTCTATCCCCAGGGATTTCACTTTGCTACCATTGCCGCTCTGTTGCCTGCCCTTAGTGTTTCCCCACAATGTGATGGGGTTAGATCAGGCACAATTCCTGCACTGCAGCGGTTCTCAACCTGGGGGTTGCAACCCCTTTGGGTGTTGAACGACCTTTCACAGACGTCGCCAAGACCACTTAAAAACATATTTTCAATGGTCTTAGAAACCAAGACACCGGTCCCCAATCCATCCCCAGGCAGGTCTGCCCACATGCAGATACGTCCACATATAAGTACCCAGTGTGATGACATCATCGTGCCAACCCCATCACATACACCCCATACAAATACAGGTATATGTGATAGGGTTGGTGCCATAATGTACTTATGCGGACCAGTCACACATGTTTAGAGAGCAGCTACTGTGTAGAAAGCAGCTGTGGTGTTGAAAGCAGTGTTGATAGTGAAACGACACTTCATGAATTATAATTACTGTGTACATGTAAAATCATGGACTGTAAAATCATCATCTACTGCAAAAAGTGTATATACCTGTACCATGGGAACTTAATCTGGATGCTGATCAGTCTTTTTATATTCAGCTGTGGTTGATGTGAATACTGCCCTCTTGTAATAGTGACAGGTATGTAAAAAAAAAAACACAGAGAATGGTAAATCATAGGAAACTTTAATTAACTGTATTGACTGAATTTTGCCATATATCATCTTTTGTATTATTAAAGCTATTGCTATATATTATTTTCATTAGCAAACCATCCCATGACAATGGATCATGTAGAGATGAATGTTAAGAAAAGAAAATATAGTGAGGATATTTTACACTATGATTTTACACAATAATTACAGCAGGAATTGAGAAACTGCAATGTTTTACATGCTATGAAGTTCTATCAGCTGAATGTATTAAGCTGAACAAACTGAAACACTACTTTGATATCAAGCACCCGAGCTTTGCCAGCAAGGATACCAACTATTTTAGAAGCCAAGCTGAAGGACTCAAGAAAGCCTGCTTTGACACTGGTGGCAAGTAACACAAACAAAACTCGAAGTCATTGAAGCTTCATACCCAGAATCTCCAGAGCTATGAAACCTCACACTATTGCTGAGGATTTACTGTTTCCAGCGGCCAAAGATATTGTTCGAGTTATGATCAGAGACAAATTTGTTGCAAAGTTGAATATAATTTCCTTATCTAATGACACTGTCTGCAGAAGAATAGATGACATATCTGCTGATAGTCTTGATCGGGTAATCCAGGAAACTAAATCTGCTCCACTTCCAATATTTAACATCCAGCTGGATGAATCTACAGACATTGCAAACTGTTCACAGTTATGGTTTACATGAGGTCTATTAATGATGGTGACTTTAAAGATGAGTTTCTTTCTTTTTTGAAAACCTCTTGAAATGACAACCACTGCATGTGATGTATTTGACACAGTTGGTTCATTTCTGAAAGAACACAGGATCTCTTGGGAAAGGGTTTTTGGTGTTTGCACAGATGGTGCTCCAGCTATGCTAGGATGTCGATCTGGATTTCAACATATGGTACTGAATGAGTCACCAAAACTCATTGGAATTCACTGTGATTCATTGGCAAATATTAGCAATGAAGATGCTGCCACAGAGTTGCAAGAAATAATGAAAAGCGTCATGAGTTCTGTCAATTTTGCCAACTGTTTTTTCAACTGTGCAAGGAATTGGATGTGCCGAATAATGCTCTGCTATTTCACACTGAAGTGAGATGGTTGTCAAGAGGAACAGTTTTAAAATGTGTTTTTGAGCTTTGATGAACTCAAAACATTTTTAAATCAGAAAGCAAGACCGCAGTTTGAAGCACTTCTCAGCGAGAAAAGTGAACTGCAGAAAATAGCTTTCTTGGTTGCCGTCTTTGTCATCTTGATTGAGTTAAATTTATCACTGCAAGGACCAAAGGCAACATGCCTCAATTTGTCTGAGAAGATGATCATTGCAAATGTAGCTTCAGCTTTGGAAAAAAAATTGGATGAAAATAAAATTTACATGTTGCCTATTTTATCTGCTTTCATTGACAAAAATGAAATTGAACCAGACAAAAAGGATTACAATGATAATTTCTGTGAAAGAACATTTGCACATGCAGATGAAATATCATTGTATTTTCCAACTATACCTGAAACCCCATTTGCACTGCCAGAAGCCCATTCACAGCCAAAGTTGAAGATCTTTGAGACAGCACAAGAGGAGTTCATTGAACTTATTATCAGCGATTCAGGAAGAACTGATTTCTCCACAATGCCAGTTACAAAATTCTGGATCAAGTGTTTGCAGTCATATCCTGTTCTGTCAGAGACTGTGTTGTACCTTCTTCTTCCATTTCCAACAACATAGCTTTGTGAAACCGGGTTTTCCAGCTTGTTGGTTATCGAGTCTAAATACAGAAGTAGACTTGCTGTGGAAGATGATCTTCATTGTGCTCTTGCAAAGACTGCCCCGAGAAGTTCTGCTCTGGTGAGAAAGAAGCTTCCTCAGCCTTTGTGCTGACGTTGGCTTTTTAAGCATACTGTTGCAAGATGTAGCAATGCAGTTTGCTGTTGTTATAGGACGACTGTTATCCATGCTACACCATGCTTCAAGATAAAATTTCATTTATTTGTAATTAGAAATAAATATTTCACATTAATTACATATCATTTTTGTGATTAATCAGTATGCTTTAATTATGTTCAATTTGTAACAATGGAAAACATCCTGCATATCAGATATTTATATTATTATCTACAACAGTAGCAAAATTATAGTTATGAAGTGGCAACGAAAATAATGTTAAGGTTGAGAGTCACCACAACACAAGGAACTTTATTCAAGGGTTGTGGCATTAGGAAGGCTGAGAACCACTGCCGCACTATGTATCCAATATTATCCACCATAGCCCTAGGGTTCAGGGAGGGACTTCGTGTCTTGTGGGGGGGCCAGCCCTATGGTCCTCCCTGTCCATTGTCTGCTCTGAGCAGGGATATCGTCCTTGGGGCTTGGTGGGCCAGGATGTGTTCCCCTCACTCTTCACCCTTCTTCATTTCTCCTGTGTGCTCTGATCAGGCACACCCCTCTCCCCAAGTTATAACTTTGGTGCTGTCCTCTGAAGTGCATTCTTTTGGTGGGGAGGAAGGGGTGTCCACATAGTTGGGATTGGGGCCAGCTCCGCAGGCCTCCCTTATTGGTTCCCTGGTGCATGCTGATATGTTGTATTCAATTCTTGATGCACCGGGTTGAAGCCTGGACTCTCCCTCTCCTATGGAGATATAAACAATACCCTCCCCTTGAGTGGCTTAGTGCCCTGCTCCCCCACACCCATGTCTTTTTTCTTTTCTTTCTTACCCCCTCCTATTAGTTGGCTGCCATATGTATCCCTGGATTGGGTTTGCCCCCTGCCATAGTAGCTGGACCTCACTCCAGGAATGCATGTAGATAATAACTTTTCCCTGTGCGCTCCCCACCCCCTTTTTAAGCTTACCTCAGTGGACTCATGTTGTACTTGTCCTTTTGTGTTTAGCTCACTTCACTTAACATAATTTCCTCCAGTTCTTCCCATGTGGCAATGTGCTTCATGCATTCATCACTGCTTATTTAGGAGTGCGTAGTACTCTATTGTGTGTTTGTACCACCGCTATTTGACCCTTTTGTCCGTTGATGGAAATTTGGGTTGTTTCCAACTCCTTGCAATTATGAACTGTGCTACGATGAACATTGGAGCACAAAAGTCTGGCCTTGGTTTATTTTTTGCCTCTTCTGGGTATATGCCTAGTAGGGGGGTTGCTGGGCCATATAGTAGCTCAATTTCCATCTGTTTTAGATACTGCCAAATTGATTTCCATAATGGCTATACATACCTTAAGTCCACCAGCAGTGGTTGAGAGTTCCTATCTCCCCACAGCCCCTCCAACACTTGTTACTTTCTGATTTTTTAATTGGGCTATCTTTGAGATTATTACATAGTATCTCACAGTTGTTTTAATTTGCATTTCTCTTATGACTAATAATCACGACAATTTTCCTATATGCTTGTTGGCCATCCGAATTTCTGCCTTGTGAAACTTCTGTTCAGGTCCTTTGCCCACCTCCTTAGTGGGGAATTAGTTTTTTTTTCTTATTGTAAGCTTGCAGAGTATTGTAGATTGTAGTAAGAAGGCGCTCGTCAGACATGTCGTTGCTAAAGATGTTTTCCTAATCTGTAAGCATTCTCATTACTCTCTTGGTGAATTCGTTCGATGTACACAGGTGTCTTTTCTTCAGTATATCCCACTTGCCAATTTGTGCCTCCTCTGTATTTGTGTCCTTCCCTATTTCTGAGAGCCTATGTATTCCCTGTGCAAGGTTCTCAGGTTTGTCCCAATTCCCTCATTGATGGCCTTAATAGTTTGGGGTTTTACCTGCAGGTCTGTGATCCACCTTGAGTCTATTCTTGTGCATGGACTGAGGTAAGGGTCTTGCTTCACTTTTCTGCAGATAGATGTCCATTTTTCCAGCAATACTTACTGACAAGGGCATCCGCTTCCCATTTGATATTTTGTGGGCCCTTATCAAAAATCTGTTTTCTGTATGCTGTTGTTTTTATTTCTGGGTTTTCAGCTCTTTTCCACGAATATCTGTTGTTATACTAGTATCACACTCTTTTGACTACTGTGGCTGTATAATAGGTGCTGAAGTCAGGTAGAGCAAACCCTCCAACTTTGTCCTTCTTTGTGAGGAGTTCTCTGCTATTTGGGGGCTTCTTCCCTCTCCATATGAAGTTGGTAATCAGTTTTTCCAATTCTTTGAAGAAGGATGATGGTATTCATATTGGGATAGCATTAAACTTATATAGTGCCTTGGGCAGAACTGGCATCTTTGCTATATTGAGTCATTCGATCCATGAACATGGTATATTCTTCCATTTGTTGAGGTCACTTTTGGTTTCTTGTAATAGTGTTCTGTAGTTTTCCTCATACAAATCTTTTGGGTTTTTTTAGTCACGCATATCACTAGATATTTCAACTTGTGCTTGGCTATTGTAAAATTTACTTGGCTTTTTACTCACCTCTCTCTTGATCTTATTCTTGTCTGATGTGTGTGGCAGTCTGATAGACTTCTGTTGGTTGATCTTGTATCCTGCCACTCTGCCATATTTCTCTATCTCTGCCAACACTCCACTTGTGGACTTTTGGGGATTTTCAATATATAAAATCATATCATCTGCGAATAACGAGTTTCGCCTCTTCCTTTTGGGTTCTTTCCTTACGACGATGAGATTTACTTTTGAAATACAGAGCATTGCAAGAGAATTCTATTTAGCCACTCGTAGGAGGAAGAAATCCTCACCAGCCTGGACGGCCTGTGCTCAGTATTCCTTGCCCCTGGTATGTACACCAAGCCTGGTAAGAGTCCTTGTTGTTGCACAGATACTCAACTTCCATTGGGTAGCAATGACTTCTGGGAAATGTAGTCCCAAGAGACTGTCCTGGACACTATACACTATTGAAATACCTTCACTTTTTCCCTACCTCATTTCCATGTTATTTTATTTTCATTCCTCACTTTGTATTGTTTCTTACTCATTTCACATTATTTCCCTCTTTTACCAGCTTTCCATTTGCTTCATGTTGTCCCTTTCATCAGTTGGGAAGCTCTGCTATACTTTGAAATTGTGCTTATAGCTCCTTCACTCTAAGATCTCTAGGTGGCACACACCTAACTACTTTTCTAAAGTTTAGAAGATTTAACTTACCAATCTAGAGGTGGAAGAAAAGCCTGGTGATCTCCTTCTGTAAAGATTCCAGCTGTACCCTAAATTACTTTACTTGATGCAGTTAGGCCAAGGCATTTGACTTAAGGCAGTCCCTGTGGAATTGTTACAACTCACAGCATTTCTGAGGCAAACGGGTTGGATGTGGACGTCACCTGGAAGTGCCAGATAACTTTGAGCATTTTTTTCTTGTATGCTGAATTGTTAGTGACCAAAACGCTATATCCTACTGTCTGATTAGTCAATAGACAAATCCTGAAACTGGCCTAAGAAACGTCTTGTTGTTCTGGTTGTCTGCCCAAGGTCTACAATTGTTTCCCATGGTTTCCTGGAACCTGAGTTAATGTAAATATTTGTACATGATCCCTCCCTCCCTACGGTGTGAATTCCAAAGCAAAAAGTATATATTCTCTTTGTATTCTGATTTCAAATAAGATGCCCTGACACTGCCTGGGTTCTGGTCAGTCTCTTCGCTGGTGTCACCTTCAAATAAACTTCTCTTTTTCTCTATGAGTTAGAGTTAGTGCACTGGCTCAGATCCTCCAAGATATGAACACTTATTGGAAGGCACACAATCAAGAAAACCTTATATAACAGTGACAAGCCCTGTCTATACATATTTATAATAGCACATGAGATAATAACTGTATCCCTCCTCTCAGAAAGACGCATTACTTACCTACTCCCTAAATCCCATTTACATTACCTCTTTGAAAACACATTTTTTCTTACCTACCCCATTCTCTCGCCATCTTCCTAAGGAATCCAACACCTCAGGAAGTATAGTTTTTACATAATAGAAAAATATTTAATATTTTTCTGAAAAACAGGTATGTACCTGTGCATATATATACTTATACGGACATATGCATGAGACAAAAGGTATTAATACAAAATCATGGAAATCTTTGTTAAACAAAGTTCCTAAAATGTGGAGCTAGGGTGTATTGAAGTGTCCCTCATCTAGCTCTATACACTCTCCCAGGTGACTTTTCCATAAAAGCTTTCCATAACTTTTCTCTAACGAATTCTGTCTGAATGGGCAAGAACAGAGCTGTAGAGTTTATGGGTTAAGGTTTCCCAAGGAAACCCTTATAAGGTAATCATTGCTTTCCTTAAAGAATGACCAAGTACATTGTCGTGATGGGGGTGGGGGGCAGAATTGTTGGCACAATTAACCTGGCTTTATGTTTACCTATACCATTTCAATTTTCTTAAAACTTCTTCCTGAGAAACCCCTGTGATCATTTCACATCCTTTGACAAGAGCGGTCAAGATTCCTCCTTTGGAGTACCATAGCATACTGTCTAGAGCCTTCGATGCGCAGTGTCCTGAATTTAGCTGGCTCAGCAAATCCCCTCAGAAGGTGCTGGTTTGATTTGACCAGGCACTTTCACGAGATGAAGATGGTATATTACTGAGAGGACTTGTCCGCAGCCTTCCCCTGATTGCAGAGACATGTTTCAGCTGGAGCAAACTGATGTATACACGAACTGAAACCCTAGTAGCCGTACTTTCTCGGTGACCCCTGCTCCATACACCTGTTTACACATCATTTTCTTCATTCGCGTCTTCCATTTACCAAGATGACTATTCCAGTCAATTGCCTTGGTTCAGTGTCTCCTTCAAGGAGGACACATGCAGGGTACTCGCCTGTCACTTAACTCCTCATATGAGAGATTTCAAGACTCTAATGGACACATGAAATTAAAAGCATGGAATAGTCTAGGGGGTTGAACAACATAAATGTGGGTGAAGGGGACAGTGGTTGGTGTAATACATGAAAACATAATAATTTATAATTTACCAAGGGGTCACAAGGGTGGGGCAGGGAAAGAGGAGCTGATACCAAGGGTTCAAAGAGGAAGCAAATGTTTAGAAAATGATGATGGAAACATATGTATCAATGTGCTTGAAACAATTGCTATATGGAATGTTATAAGAGCTGTAAGAAACCTCAATAAAATGAATTTTTTAAAAGATAGCAGACGACTTTGGGCCTCTACTCCAGGACTCTCTAAACACAAGAACGCTTTGTTCTAGTAACCTAGCACTCTTTGACATCCATCTTCCAGACATAATCACTGAAGACAAAATGGGTGCATAAGCAGATGTGGTGAAGGAAAGGGATGGTGCCTGGCTGTCAATAGCATGTGGAGACTTAAAAGCTGAAAGTTAGACAAGAGGTCATCTAGCAGGGAATCAAATAAGCCAACATGGAAGAAGCACAACTAACTTCTGTGATCATGAGATGTGACAGGATCTTCTATCAGGTAGCAAAAAAAATCCAAAACAGACAATTATATCGATGTGACCAAAGGAGGTTGGAGTGGAGACCTAAAGACCATCTGTAGACAATCGGACATCCCCCCACCAAAGAATTATAAGGAAGGGACGATTCAACCAGCATGCAGTAAAACACCGAGGAAACACACATCATTTCTCTAGTTCATGAATGCTTCCTTCTCCCCACTACCAGGACCCAGATCTACCATACAAATCTGGCTAGACCAGACTATGCACATTGGTACAGATAAGAGCTCATGATATAATGAGGGGAGAGGGAGCGGGGAGGGGAGAAAGGGGAAACCCATTGCATGGTTTTATATATACCACCCCATGGGATGAATAACAGAAATGAGGGTGAAGGGAGACAACGGATGGTGTAAGATCCAAAATAAAAATAATAATATATAATTGATCAAGGATTAGGAGGGTGCAGGAGAATGGGGAGAGGAGCTGATACCAAGGGATCAAGTAGAAAGAAAATGTTTTGGAAATGTGGATGGCAACTTATATACAAGTGTGCTTAGTATAATTGGATGATGGGTTATTATAAGATTTTTAAGAGCCCTCCAATAAAATTATTAACAAAAAGAATAGAATATTCTCATGCATGTTTTAAGTCCTCATAACTAAATATGTTTGCAATTTCTCCCTGAAAATAAATAGATAAAAATAATAAATATTTTGATGAATATTGGAATCCTGTACAATAGTTCAATATATCATTCCATTGTCTTTGAATTTCCATTGTCCCATATGAAAAAATCATATACAGAGCTGATTTTCTTTCTTTTATTCTCTATTTGGAAATTAAGAGATTTTTGCCTTTACCCTTAGAACTTAGGATCTGTGCAAATGTTATAATATTTTTAAATTTCATGGAGAACATGTGATACCCATTCACTATATAAAGATATGTCACCATCATTTCATTTTTCTGCATCTGTTCATTTATCTCCTCCTAATGTTTGATTTTAAGTCTCCTGAATAAAGCTTTCAACTCTGAAAGCATTAAGAGATTTGTATTTCATAAATTTGGATATTTACTAATATCTCTTCAAAATTGCACGTGTTCCTCCCTGAAACACCTAAATATTTGTTCTTTCCAAAGAGATGAATTGAGGAGAATGATCTTGCTTCCTACGACATGAGAGGCAGGAGGCTAGAGGAGGAGGCAGAACCACCAACCCTGAGCTAATGGGACGAGGCCCTGGAGGGCGTCATTTTATAGCTCCTCCCTCCTTTACCACAGTGCCTATTCTCTATCTCTTTATTTATCCAGTGTGCATTTACATAAATTTGAGATGTTTTTACAACTTCATAGATACTTTTTCTAAGAATATCATTTATCTTCAAAAGAACTCTCAAAGTTTACAAGAGAAGATAGTTTTAACACCATTTCACAGATTAGTAAACTGAAGTGCAAACATTCTTAAATCAACAAATGTCTATCAAACTCCTACCACGGAATCAAACTCATACCATGGAATCAAATTCATACCATGGAATCAAACTCATACCACGGAGCAGGAAATATACAGAAGTCCCCGAGGCTACATGAATTTACAAGGTCTCACAGTGAGTAAATTCTAGAGTTGGAATAATAATGAAATAGATTCCTTTTATAGCGTGTCTTACTTCTTCAGTTTTGAATGGGCTATGTGTCATAAATTGTCTTCCAGATTTACCAAATGACTTTTTTATTATCACAATTACTAGGAAGTAAAAATACTTATCCCTGGGCTCTTAGTCTACTGATTTGGAATATCTGGAGTGTACATGTGAATCTGCTTTGTTAAAATCTCCCCTGTCATTTTGATGCAAAGTCAGGTATTGGAAATAACTTCTTTAAAAAAAGAAACATAATCAGAGGTGGAAATGGAGATGATGTTGAAAGGTGTAAATAGAGTTATCATTCCTTACTTTAAGACATGTTTCTCCGAAGAGTATACAAATGTTTCAAACATGCTAGAGAACATGATTTGTATTTCATTTTGCTTGGATCCACAACCAAGGCTCGTGGAAGTAGCAGTCAAGAGAGATGCACTGCTTTAGTAAATCTGCAATACAAGACCTCTTTAAAGTGCTGAAAAACTGGATCATATGAAGAAAAATTTGGTGCTAGGATTGGAGGAAGGCTTATTAACAACTTGCAACATGCAGATGACACAAATTTGCTTGCTGAAAGAGAAGAGAACTTCAAATACTTTCTGATGAAGATCAAGGATTGTGGCTTTTAGTATGGAGTACAACTCAATGTAAATTAGAGCAAAATCTACACAATGGACCCATAGGTAACATCATGTTCAATGAAGAAAGGGTTGAAGTATCAAGGATTGTGTCTTGCTGGGACTCACCATCAGTTCTCATGGAATCATTAGGCAAGAGAACATAGGAAGCATTGCACTGGGTAAATCTGCTGCACAAGACCTCTTTAGGGTGTTCACATGCAAGGATGTAACTTTGAGGACCAAAGTGTGCCTGACTCAAATCATGATATTTGCAATTGCCTCATAAGCGTGTGAAAATTGGATATTGAATAAGGAAGACTGAAGAACAATAGATGCATTTGAATTGTGGTGCTGGAGAAGAATATGGAAAGGACCATGGACGGCCAAAAGAATGAGCAGATCTGTCTCAGAAGAGGTCCATCCAGGATGCTTCTTAGAGCCAAGGATTGTGAGACTTCATCTCAGATACTCTGGATCTGTCACTGGGAGGGACCAGTTACTAGAGACGGACATCATGCTCTGTAAAGTGGAGGAGCAGAGAAACAGAGACCCTCAACAAAATGGTTTGACCCAGCGGCTGTGTCATTTATTGGTTTTTACAAGTGTAATTTATTTTCCTTTCTTTCTTTCTATTTTAGTCAATCACATATTTGACTTGACATTGGTTGGACAGATAATCTCTTTTCAAGTCAAATTGCCAGCTAACTCTCACTAAATTTCCAGCTCTTCTGATTTCTTCATAAATTCAAAACCACATAAGGGTCATTGAAATTAAACAAAAACTCACAAATAGTTGAAATAGATAAAGTGGTTTAAAAATGAACTCTATATGGCAAAGTACTTTTTCAGTCTCAGATCACCATTTGCAGCCATCAAGTCCTGACAGGTTGAACGCTGTAGCAGTCCGCATGCTAATTTGAGTTGCTACGTGTCCTTCATGCGTTCCAACTCAGAGTGCTCCTGAGTGAAACGGAATGAAACACAAACCCGCCCCGCACCATCCTATTTTTGTACCCATTGTTTTTGCTATTTTTGTACCCATTGTTTCAGCCACTGTATTAATGTCACTCACGGAAGGCCTTCCTCTTCTCTGATGATCCTCTATCAAGTATGATGTTCTTCTCCAGGAAAACCATCACATGTAATTGCTATGTGATGAAATGCGGAATGCTATTTATAGCCCATTCTGAGCAATTGTGTGTTTTCAGTCAGTGTGCCTAGAAGCGAGGCTGCATCCTGTGTTATATTTTATAATGAAATCTTATTATATATTGCATAGTCAAAATATTGCAACTGAAAGGAAATCATTTAAGCACATATAATGAAATGCCATTGTCTTTTCAACCTAGAATTCAACACAGTAAAATTTCTCATTATTCTGTCATTGACTTTAGGACCTCATCGTTATTATAAATTTGCATGACAATGTGTGTACAAGTTGGTCCAGCAAACTGATAAATACACTCTTTCCTAAATTATTGCCTTTGTATAGCTAGGTGACAATTCAAAATCCAGGTGAACTTCAGAATCAGTGGTATCCTGATAAGAGACATAGTTGTCGTCGTCATCCTTAGGCGCCATTGAGTCGGTTCCAATCCACAGCGACTGTCTCGAGCACGCAAGAAGGACTAAGTCCTGAGACATGTCATGAAGCTGAATTCACGCGTTTATTCATCAGAGAGGTAACAGTTTCTATTCTAACTTAAAATTTGGCCTCCAAGTCACACATCAGGCAAGGGCTTCCCTTACCGGTGGAGAGCTGAGTGGCGTCGTGTCCTCTGCCTCGAAGATGCTCTGAAGCTCGTCTGCCTCCAGGCGGGGTTTTAAACACTAAGGTGAACAACTTTGCTTAGTCACAAACTGCATGCAGGACCCTATCTGGTAGTTTGGATAAGTTCTACCAGTGGGCACCGGCAGTTGGCTTACTTGTGCAATAAACATGACTGTGTTCCTAACCTTGTACTTGTTTTTCAATACACTTGCTCACATATATAACACGAGCAAGACAAACTCCATTTTCTTTTACTTTAAACTTTCAAATATTTTGTTTTAAACTTTGTTTTGAATGTGCTAAATTTTTGGTGGACGATATACTGATCCTAAAAGGTGCTAGCTCTTTGATGAAGAACGTGTGAATTCAGCATCATGACTCGTCTCAGGGCTTAGTCCTTTCCACGTGCTGAGGCAGCAGCCCTGCGCACAACAGACACACACTGCCTGCTCCGCCGCAGTCCTCACGATTGTTCCGCTCCGTGAGCTCAGAGCCAATGTGTCAATTCCTCTCCTTGAAGGGCTTCCTGTTTTCCTGCTTGCTGCCCATCTACTTCAGCAAGCATCCTGTCCTGCTTCAGGCGCTGCTCTCCCCTGACAACCTGTGCAAAGCGTGTAAGACAAACGTCTCCCCGTTCTTGCTTCCAACAGCACTCTGGTGGCAGTGGCGTTTCTAAATGAAATGTTGGCAAGCTAAATTCGAGTCAACGGCTAGAACTAAGTTGTAATAAACATGGAAAGTTATTTAATGTCTTTATGTCTCAGATTCCATCCCTAAAATTGTAATGATTTTCTTTTTAATTCTATAGCCTAAATGTTTTCTCATAATTAATTTATAACCCCTCATCTGCCAGCCGAAGCACTGAAGCAGAGAGTACCTTTGGTCGATTTCAACTCTGCAAGTCTGTAATCTTTGACATTGGATCATAAACTTTGAATGAACATCTTGAAATACCCACCTGGCTGTAATTGAGGCAATTATGGGAAAAGATTTCCAAACTAAATGACCAGTTTGTGTGGAAAAAAATCAAAATACTTATTCATTTTTTAAATATCATCCTGAAATTATTCAGTACTTCTTAGTATAACTTTGGCAAACGGAAGCATTGCTAATCTTAAAAGTACAATTGCTCTCAAAGCATTTTCACAAATGATTTGAATGATACCTTCATGTTGATATTTTAAAAATAAAGTTAATTGGAATAGTTTTATTTATGGGAATTCTCTCTGAATAGAGTTCATTTCCTATTTTATATCTAAAACTATTCATTAAAACACAGTAGATGGGTGCTTTTTCGCCTTCATAAATGACTTTTATTATTCTAAAGCATTTTTTTAAAGCTATTAACTTCACTTCTCAATTCATGAGCACCGATGTATGCTATGGGAGCGTGTGGGTGTATGTATGGAGATATGAATGTCTATATGAGTGTGTGCTTAATCTTTGAACATATATGATGCAACCATGTGCATATACATGTTTGTGTAAAGAATACTGGTTTAATGATAAGCACAATCAATCAAGTTTGCAATTACACTTGCACCAGCAGGCGTGAAACAATTACTAGGTTCTTTTTCCATTAACAAATCATAGACGTTGCTGTCATTCGGTTGTTTGAATAAGCAAGTAAATAAAGGGAAAACTCTTAAGACGACAGGAGGTGAACAAAAACCAGAGAGAACTAGAAACTTTGGCCACATGGGAATACGTGATGAAAAACTATTGTTAACAAGTCAGAATGCTAGTTCACGTCACTTCTCAGTTCATGAGCACCTCTGTATGAAGGTATCATTCACCAGAGAGAACTAGAAACTTTGGCCAACATGGAAATACGTGATGAAAAAGTTGCCAAGAATCGTGTTTGATTTAACCTACATCGCCTTTTTAAGACACAAGAAGAAGAAGGTTTACAGAAGAAACATGATTTGTTTATTCTTATTCCATAATAAACTTGTGAAGTATAGTGTTTCCAATGCTTTCACTTTTACATACTGCTAGGAAGATGTCCAACTGAGTCATGCCTTTCAATAAATTGGTAGTAGCAGATGACTCCATAGGCTGAAATGATAAGAAAATCAACTAATTTTGTCTTCAATGCTAACTTTTTTATAGTGGTATGAATTGTCCATGGTATTTTACTGAACAGTTATTTTATGATTAGGTAACCCAAGGATTCTTTATTTATGAATAGGTAACTTTCTTTACTTATGATTAGGTAACTCAATTAAAAAGGCAATGCTTTTTAATGTCTGTGTTATAAAAGCTACAAATATTTAAGAATTTCTGCAAGAGTTACAGACCACAGTGGTAAATGCTGTTATACATTCAAGGCAGCAATAATGATCTAAGAGCAAACATGTATTAACATTTAGAAAAATATATTCCTAATATGAACAATTCTGATATATGTTTTTTTCTTATAAGAACATACATATGCCAAAGAACAGCTACAGACTATTATAAGTCTCAAGATGGACAGCACATTGAATTTGATAAATTAGTAAAATGATAAAAGGAATATTACAGTGAAATTAATGGTGCAATAAAAGTCAACTGAGAGGATGCAGCACTTCAAGATCTACTCTTTCAATATTACTAAATACTCAATATATGGTAGAACAAATGCACAATTTGAGGGAAAAGATCATTCTCACGAATAATATGTGTGGCTAGTTAAGGCCAGGTTGGTTCTTACTCAGAGCACTCCTATGTCCAACAAAATGAAACGTTTTCCAGATTTGTGCCATCACCCAGTCACTCCCGTGTTTGAATCCAGGGGGGGTCTTTGTCTTGTTTTGTTGACCTTCTATGAGCATGACATCTATGAACATGACATCCTGCTCCAGACTGGTCCTTCCAGATAACAAGTCCAAAGAATGTAAGAAAACACCTTGCCCTGCAGACTTCTAAGAAGTATTTTTACTGTACTTCTTCCAGTAGAAATTTGTTCATTCTTCTACCAATACATTTGTTCATTCTTCTACCAATACCAACACTATATTTCAAATGAATTATTTTTCTTGATTCTTCTTTAGACATTGTCCAGAATACAAATAAACTCAAACAAACAAGAACAAAACAACACAAAAAGAAACTCTGCACTACCATTACGTTGATTCTGACTCACAGCCACACTATCATACAGGACAGAACTACCCTGTGGATTTCCGAGATTGTAACTCTTTATGAGAATAGAAAGTCTAACCCTTCTCCTGCAGAGTGGTCAGTGGTTTTGAAGGTACCACCTTGCAGTTAGACAGCCCAATGTGTAACCACAAGAGCATTAAAAAAAACTAAAGAAAACAACCAACAATTTAGTCAGGCATACCTGAGCCCTTAAAGTGGTATCTGTGCTTTTTCAAACTTTATAAAGTTCCGTTGCAGATTTTTCCAGTGCGAGATACTGTTTGATTCTTGACTGCTTTGACTGCTGTGTCTATGGACATTGATTGTGGCACCAAGTAAATGAAATCTTTCACTACATTACTGTATATCATGATATTGCTTATTGGTTCAGTTTTAAGGACTTTTGTTTTTTTTTATGTTGGGGTATATCCCAGACTGAAAGATATAGTCTTTAATATCCATCAGGAAGTGCTTCAATTTTTTCTTGTTTTCAGCAACTGCATTTGTATCAACTGCAAATGACAGACTGTGAATGAGTCTTCCTCCAATGCTGATGCCATGTTTTTCTTTGAAGAGTCCAGATTCTCGAATTATTTTCTTGGTGTACAGACTGAACACGTAGGTTAAAAGGATTCAACTCTGACGTACATCTAACCAGGTTGTAACCCATGAAATAGGTCCTAGCTCTGAGTAACTGCCTATGTGCTGACCTACATACAGGTTTGCCCATGGCCATAATTTAGTGGGATCCCCATTCTTCACAATGTTAATAATAATTTGTTACCATCCAACTGCCAAATGCTTTTACACAGTCGGTGAAACACAGGTAAATATATTTCTGGGATCCTTTGGTTCCATTTTATGTCTTTTAAAAATCATTTCATTGGGGACTCTTACAGCTTTTATAACACTCCAGACATCCATTGTGTCGATCATATCTGTACACATGCCGTCGTCGTCATTTCCAAAACATTGTCTTTCTGCATGAGTCCTTGGTATCGGCTCTTCTTTCTTTCCACTCCCTCCCTCACCCTCCCACCCTTGTGAATCCTTCATCAATTATATATTGGTATATTATTTCCTATATTACACTGTCCAATCTCCCTTCACCCACATTTCTATAAATCGTCCCCTTTAGGGAAGGGGCTAGTATATATCCAACCTTATGAGGGGCTCCCCTTTCTTTCCCTTCCCCCTCCCCTACCAGCCCCTTACCCTCACAATATCACTACTCCCACTACTGTTCTTGAGGAGTTTATTGTCCTGAATCCCATATGGAGAGAGCTCTTATCTGTACCCATGTGTGTTGTCCAGAATAGCCGGTGCTCTACTGCCCCTTAATTGACTCATACCTTCTTTATAATCCTTCTGTGGGATTATATCCAATTATCTACAGATGGGTTTTGGGTTTCCACTCCAATCTCCCTCATTTGAATCAATGTGATTGTTGGTTTTGGATCTTTTGATACCTGATACCTTGCCCCATTAACACCCCATGATCACAAAGGCTGATGTGCTTCTTCCATGTGGGCTTTGTTGCTTCCCTGCTAGATGGCCACTTGTTTGCCTTCAAGTCTTTAAGTCCCCAGATGTTATATCTTTCGATAGCTGAAAACCATTGCTCTCTGCATCACAGTTGCTTATGCACCCACTTTGTCTTCAGTGCTCGAGTCAGGAAGGTATCAAAGAGTTCCAGGATATTAGAACAGAGCATTCTTGTGTTGCGAGAGGCCTGGAATAGAGGCCCAAAGTCCATCTGCTATCTTAATACTTGACATATAAATATATGTACTTTGGTTTCTATCCCTTTCATTATAAATTAATACATTTACATCTATACATACCTATAGCTATATCTCTATTAATCACTTCTGCCTCCTATTTCTTTTCTCTGTTACATTCTCTGCTTTCATCCAAAGTCCACCTGGCATCAGCAATGGTGACCCTCCTTGTACATCCTCTTCTGAAAGTGGCCTGAATTTTGGCAGATTTCTGTCCGTGTTCTTCTACAACCATTTCTTAATGATCCTTTAAAAAATGTACTTATGTGGGCTATGGATGGTAATGTGTAGTAATTTCTGCATTTTGGTGGATCACCTTTCTTTGGAATGACCAAAACATGGATCTCTTCCAGTTGGTGAGCAAGGTAGATTTCTTTCATATTTCTTGCAAGTGAGCACTTCTGATATTTATTGTTTATTGAAATGTTTGAATTGACATTCCATCAATTCCTGGAGTGTGATTTTCACTAGTGCCTTCAGTGAACCTAGAACTTCTTTCTTCAAAACCATCAGTTCTTGATTATATGCTTTTTCCTGAATGGATGTGTTATTAAAGTGTTGTTTGTTTTTTTCCATGACCTTTTCTACTAAGCACCTTGGCAAGTTTTGAATGTCCCATAATGGGAATTTCACATTCTCAGGGAGTAAGTGTACTTTTCACTGAGAGCACAAAGTCCTCCACTCTTTAAAAATTTTGGTTCTATGGGAAAATTCAAGCATTAAACTTAAAAATAGAAGTGATAGGAAATCACTCGAATGTAAACCTTTGAAAGGCACAAACGTTCTCTTGAATATTCAGTGTGCTAAATGGAAGAAAGAAGTGGAGAGGGAAAGAAGGCAGGAATGAGATGGCTGAGGACTCCTTTGACCCTTGTGATTATGTGTTCTTCCTGTTGTGCTAGCAGCCAGTTTGTGCCATAATTAGAGCACACAGGAAAACGGCTGCTCAATAATTTACATCTCCATTAAAGCACTTTTGCTAAAATATGATCCTTACTCCATTACTACAATTCAAACACTGTAGTTTCCTAAAATGGAGATATAGAAGGAAGTATGCAATTTTTTCTTAAATTTTGTGCATATGAATACTCTCAAAACACCCAGTGGTTAAGGAAAAGGATTATAAAAAATACTGGGATTTTGGACAGACTACTGCAAACATTGTACAGTAATTCCATTCTCCATACAAAGGGTCAAATCAATTTGAAGGCACTAACAATAGCAATCTTAAATTATCTTGACATCATAAGACCTTGTGAAAAGGCATTTTAAAGTATTTCTGATTATAGGCAGACAAGAATATATTTTTGCTTAGTTTTACTCCTGAAAATTTTAACTCATAGCAATGTTAGAGTTGAAAGAGGTATAGACTATTATCTGGTGGGTAGCCCTTTTCCTTCATGGAAATTGTGATCTGAAAAATCAAATGAATTTTCCCTGACCGTGATATGAACCTTAGCTACATAACTTGCAGTTCAATGTTCCCAGAACCTTTCTCAATTACCTTTCCTGGTTTCAAATGTAGCAGGATGCAGTCATGATCTGCAAGAGAGAAAGATTTATTTTCCTGATAATTGTTCTCTTTTTTGATAGAAAGCTTTTGCTTCTGTCAGTCACACAGTTTACAGTATGAAAATAACCTAATCTGCTAACCTGTCCCATGCTTTGAATATCTCAGGGAAAAGGAAAAAATGGAAAGTAGAGTTACAATTTTATGTCAGAAGATGCAAAAGAGACAAAATTGTTGCCTCACTATTGTGGAAATGAAGTGAATGCCAAATTGATGACATTTAAATGTTTCAAGTATTTATTATTTTAATCATTTTTTTAACCTCTTCTCTTCCATGCAGGATTCTAGCTTTATTAGGATCCATAAAGCAATAAAAGTCTTAAACTTTACAATGAAGAGTAAAGATCTGCAGCTTTCGGATGTCTTTTTGAAAGCACTTAACCACCTGCCACTGGAATACAATTTCGCTCTGTATAGCCGGCTCTTCGATGACTTTGGAACACACTATTTCACCTCGGGCTCACTGGGTGGCGTTTATGACCTCCTCTATCAGTTCAGTAATGAGGAGCTGAGGAACTCAGGTATGCTTTTTGAAGCCTCAAGTTGACAACCTGTATGATAATATATAATATACTTTTCTGCCGGCCTTCATCTATCATTTCAATTATTTTTATTTACTGACTCTATTTTTAAAAACTCCTTGCTATCGAGTTGACGCCAACTCATGGCAGACTCCTGTGTCAGAGTAGACCTGCACCCTGCAGCGTCCTAACTAGCTTCTTTTTCTGAAGTAGAAACCAAACCTTTCTTGCATGGTACCTGTGATGTACTTGAATCTCAAAAATTTAAGTTAACAGCTATGAATTTAACCATTTGCCCAACTCAGCAACTCCATTGGCCTTATTAAAAAAACTTGAACCAAACCCATGGTCATTCAGTTGATACCAGTTTATAGGGATTCTATATCTAGATTTTCCAACACCGTAAACATTCCCGGGAGGAGACAGCTTCATCGTTCTCTCTCGGTTTGAACCACCAACCTTTTCAGGACAACTTTTATTGACTCTGACAATCATATGGTTTACTGTGCTTAGGAGGACAAATGCAAGAGGAATGGCATCATCAATATCATCAAAAAATAAAATAGTTCGAGATCTTGCTTGAAGTACTATAGTGTCTGTGATAGACTATCTCTACACCTAAAAGTAAGACTAGTTAATACAGCCAGAATATAATTTGTGTATGAATCGCTAATGCCAATGATTTTAAAAAATGAAGAATTCTAACTTCTTCAATCTGAAATTGCTCAAACAGGCAATCCAGATACATGGATAACTATTGGTAAATGGAATATGAAAGTTGAAAACAAAGAGAAAATATCAGTAGTTGGAAAAGACAAAATGGATGTTAGAAGATACTCTGTAATTTAATCTTGAGCATAAAGTAGCTATAGCAAATGATAATGAACAGAAAAGTTATAAAGGCAGTTTGATACGACAAAGTAAAATATTATAATAAAATATGTAAAGACTTGGAATTAGAAAGCCCAAAAAAGAAGAACATGCTTACCATATCGAAAACTGAAAGAACTGAAGAAAAAATCAAGCCAGGAATTGAAATATTAAATGATTCCATAAGAAAAATATTGCATGATACAGGGAGTATTAGTAGAACATGGAGCATACAGAGGCGCTGTACCAAAAAGAATCGGTCAATAATTGACTTCTTCCAGAGGTAGTATATAATTATGAGGCAGTAGTATTGAAGGATGAAACCAAGATGAACTGAAGGCAACCAATCAAAAACAAGACTCCAGGAATGGGTAAAAAATTAATTGAAATGCTTCAAGAAACTGCTACAGCACTGGGGGCATCTATGAATCCATAACAAGAAAATTGAAAGGCGGTTGGTAGGTTAATTGGAAGAGATCCATATATCTACCCAATGAAAAGTAAGCCAACAGAATGGAAATATTATCAAGCAATATCTTTAATATCACATGGAAGTAAAGTTTTTCACAAGATAATTCAACAGTGTTTGCAGTACATCAACAGAGAGTTACCATATCAATGACAGATGGATCTTAGCTGGAATCTGACAACACTAGAAATATTTTATTGTGTTTTATTGACTACTCAAAGACTGATATGGATAACATTATGAAAAATGAGTTCCAGAAAATTAACTGTGCTCTTGGGGAACTTGCAGTTGTTTGAAAAGAGCAAGGGGATTTGGGATAGTTTAAATTCAGAAAATATGTGCATTGGCAATGAGTTTTGCCAACAGGAAGGAGCCTAATGATAGCAACTTATTTCCAAAATGATACTGAGAAGAGCTGACCACACACACCCTTAAGGAAATGAAATGAAACTAGAAATTTAGGACCAAAAAAGGAGGGGAAATAACTACGATGAACCTCTGTGATTTCGCATCAAATTTGTTTCTGTGCAGTGTGGCATCTGGGATCATAAGTTACATATCACTAGTTTATCTAGAATGAGATGTGCCTGCCGATACCAAATGGGGACCATTTTTCCCCCTGGAACTAAATTCTAAACGATAATTCTATTGTTCTTGTAGGAAATAATATTTACATAGAATAATATTTTTTAACAAATGCAATAGCAGCTTGATTTTCCTTTTCTTTCTTTTCTTTTTCTTTTTTTAGTAATTTGACTAAAAGACCAGGATATTAGATTAAAGCTACTGAGGACTTGACAGGGAACTACTATGCGCCAGATGCGTACTTCATCAAAAACAAACAAAAGTTGTCATCAAGTGGATTCTGATTCAAACTGCCAAGAAAAAATAATAATGAAAAGATATAATGAGATGATAGATATTATTCTTAAATTAACAGATAAATTAAAAACACATTTTAAAGGAAAGAAAAATAATGAAATCCAATAACACTCCTGATGGAGGATAATGTAAAGAAAGAAATTACTTAAATGGGAATAAAAGTCTTGGCTTTGTCTTCAACCGCTCTCTCTACAGCAGCACATTGAAAGGGAACTGCCGGACGTGCAGGAAGGCGTCAAAAGAGGACGTGGAATGAGGGATGCCTTTGCTGATGTCAGGCAGATCTTGGCTCAAAGCAGAGAATTCCAGAAAGATGCTCCATTTTTTTGTTGTTGATTCTAACAAGGTATTTGACTGTGTGGACCACCTTCTGGACAAGCTTGAGAAGAATGGGAATTCCAGAACATTTCATTGGGCTCATTTGGAACATGTACATGGATTACACAGGTAGTTGTGTGAACAGAACAAGGGAATACAGCTTGGCATAAAATCAGGAAAACTGTGTGTCAGGGTTTATCCTGCCCTCGTACTTTCAATCCATATGCTGAGAAAATCATCAGAGAAGCTGGATTATATGAAGAAGAGTGTGGCATCAAGACTGGGGGAAGGCTTATTACCAACCTGTGATATACAGATGACACAGCCTTGCTTGTTGAGCATGAGGGGGACTTGTTGATAAAAAGCACTTGTTGCACTTGTTGATAAAAAGCAAGGATTGTAGCCTTCTGTGGGAAATACAATTCAATATAAGAAAGAATGATATCCTCACTACTGGACCAACAGGTTAAAAAACATCATGATAAATGGAAGGCTGAAGTTGTCAAGGATTTTGTCTTACTTGGGTCAATGGATATGAAAGCAGCAGTCACTAGGTCAATCTGCTGCACAGACCTCTTCAGAGTATTGAAGAGCAAGGATGTTTCCTTGAGGACTAAGGAGTACCTGACACGCCAGGGTATTCTCCTATGCATCGTATGCACGTGAATGTCAGACATTGAATAAGTAAGACAGTAGACGCATGCATGCATTTCAAGTGTGGTGCTGCTGAAGAACATTGGAAGTACCATGGACTGTTAAAAGGATGATCAGAACTGTCTTAGAAGAAATACAGCTAAATTGCTTCTTAGGAAACTTCATCTTACAACCTTTGGACATATTGTCTGGAGATCAGTCCTTGGAAAAGGACATCATGTTTAGTAAAATGGACTGGCGGCAAAAAAGACGAAGGCCCTCTCTAAGATGGATTGACACAGTGGCTGCACCACCAGGCTCAGGCATAGAACCATTGTGTGAATGGCGCAGGATCTTGCAGTGTGGCACTCTCTGGTTCATGGGTCACTGTGGATCAGAGCTGACTTGGTGACACCTAGCATCAACATCAAAGATGTGCAGTAACTCATGAGGACAGTGCTATGCTGACCTGCAGGGCCACTATGAGTCAGAATAGACTCAGTAGCAGTGAGTGAGGCTGTGAGAATCCAAATGGAGGAGCTCGTACGTTTTAAAAGGCTAAGGGACGAACTTTAGTCCATAGTAAATTTAAAGATTCACATAATTTGGCTAATTTGATTTCTATGATGCTATTGGTGATCTCCACTAAACCAGATGATGAAGATTGTTGGGACAGTGAAACCACTGGTATTTGGGAAATATACAAAGGAGTTCCTTAATCTGACTGGAAAGATGAATTTATTATTCATTTCAAATGACTTTGAGGCGATGTTAAGCTAGTATAATATTTTTATGCAATTTATTGCTTCACAAGTGGAAGTGGCTTGGTGACAAAGGAAATTTCCACACCATGTGAAAAGTGACAAATCATAAGAACATAGAGCCATTTTAAGGTGATTGTTGTATAAAAGCAATTTGTAATCCCAGTAGAGGTCCAAAAGGTAACAAATATTTTCAAGGAACTTGCCTAGGTGGTACTCAGAGCAAAGTAAAGTTCTGCTATAAGGCATTTTTGCCCACTAATGTTTCTTTACATTTCAATCATTTAATCTCCTTGAAGATTCAAGCCTTCATGTTAAGCGCATATCAAAGGATCATGCCATTGTGTGGGAGAAACTAATTTTCCATTAGACCCAGACCATAATCTAGTATTGGAGTCTGATAGTATCCTTCTCACTTATTTTCTCTTTCCTTGAGTTGGTCAGTTTCCATTTATAGGTGCTTTTCAAAAGTCCCGGAGTCAGATCATGAAGGTTATAATTGTTCACCAAAAAAATCAGGGTAGTCTCCCTCATTAGTTCTCATCAGCCCAAAGAGAAGTATAGAAGCCCTCTGCAGGGGATTTGACTGTAATTCCCTAAATCTTTCCTTCCATTTCTTGGCTATGATTACATTGGGTACAAAGAGAAAGAAGTACTTGATGTGTAGATTCAAAGTCCACACCCCTGTAAAGGTTCTCTAAGATCTTCAGCATTTTTATTTATCTTATAAAGATCTTGAATTTAAAGACTCATGTAATTTTTTAATTATGAGAAATTTCAAAGATTTAAGTAAGGCCTTTTTTTAATTTTGGCCAACCCATAAGCTATGAATTGTGTATTCATAACATTTTACCCTTTTCCAACTTGTTAATTCTGTTTTGCTGGGATTCCTTAAGAGGGTCTTCTCATTAATTCAAAAGTTGGTGCACCTTTCTATGGAAGTTTATTACGTAGCCTGCATTTCTGAGGGAACTTTGCACTGATATTTTCATAAACTTTTTAAATGATCATTTTCTGTGGATGGGAATATTTTATAGTACGTCTCAAAGAAAAATGTCAATAGTGAGGTAGGACAATTTTTTTGGTCAAATTCATAATTTTGTGGCAGGGTCATATGACATCCAGCCTTTTGCAGTGCTGTAGGTTCATCTGAGATTTTGTGTGGTGTGTGTGAAAGGAAAGTTACTCAAAGATTTCATAGGATTGCCTATGGAAAGGTTAAAGGTGTACGGTTCCATAGAGCTAGAGGTGGCAAAACACAGGCTATGGTCACAGGTATAGTCAAAAGACAGCTGCTTGACCAAACTTTAGCAGGATTGCATCCTGAATTTTTTATCTATCTACGGGGCTCCTTTTGGCTAATGTATTTAACTGGAACTTTCTCAAAACACTTACTGCCATTGAGTCCACTTTTACTCGAGCATGACTCTGTAGGGGGAATAGAACTGTGCCTGTGGGTTTCAGAGACTGAATATTTGTGGGACTTGAAAGCTTCTCTTTCTCCCACGGAGTGGCTGGTGTTTGCAAACTGCTGACCTTGTGGTTAGCAGGCACAGGCAATGCATAACCCACCACCCCGCCAAGGGCTTTTGGCTTGAACTTTAGTAACTGCTCAGATGGATTAATGCCTTTGAGAGTAGACTTTGGGACCTCCATTTGCTGATGGAGCATGATTTAAATGAGAAGAAACAGCTACAAATATCAATTAATAATTGCAACTTGGATGTATGAAATATAAATCTAGGAAAATTGGGAGTCATCAAAAATGAAATAGAATACATAAAAACAGACATTCCAGGCATTAGTGTCCTGAAATGGACTGAGAAGGGATATTTTGAATCAGAAAAATCATATGGTTTACTATGCCCTGAAGTAAACAATCAAGAGGAATGTATTACATTCATTATCAAAAAGGACATTTTAAGATTTACTGTAATAGGATTATAGATATCCGTTTTTAGGGAAATCCAATCAATACCATTATTCAAATTCATGCACCAACCACTAATGCAAGTGATGCAGAAATTGAAGAATTTCTAATTTCATCGATCTAAAAAGTTTTAAATATGCCATTGTGTTAGACTGGGTTGACTGAAGAAATAAATTCAGTGACACGCCTATGTGTGTAAGAAAGAGTTTTAGATCAAAAAGTAATTATGCATCAATAAAACATATAAGCCAAGTCCAAATCAAGTTCATAAGTCTGATACTAGTCTATAAGTCCCTCTTACACATGCAATGATGCAGAATTCAGGAATCTTACAAGCCAGAGAGTGCAGAGCCTTGTGAATCCAATGGCAGGTCTCAGAACGGCTCACTGTCATGAAGGTGAAGATGGGTGGGGGAGGGAAATGAAGAAACTCCCAGGGAGCCATTTATCTTGGTCACACCTCCAAAGGAGGTCATCAAGCTGATTAAACTCCACCCATATCTTCTTACAGGTGCCATGTTGGCACAAAAAACTTAGCTATCACAGTCATTAAGATACATTGATAATTATTAGTGATTGAAATGCAAAGTTGGTAAAAGAGGAAGTAACTATTGTTTTTGTTGTTATATGCCACCCAGTTGGCTCCAAGCCATAGCGATCCTTTGCACAAAAGAACACTGCCCTATCCTGGGCCATCTTCACAATCGCTCCTACGCTTGAGCCCATTGTTGCAGTCACTGTGTCAAACCATATCCTGGAGGACCTTCCTCTTCTGTGCTGCCCCTCTACCTTTCTGAGCATGATGTCCTCCTCAGGAGAGTGGTTTCTCCTGACAAGATGTCCCAAGTTTGTAAGAGGAAGTCTCGTCCTCCTGTCCTCTAAGAAGGACTCTGCCTGTACTTTCCAAGACAGATTCATTTGGTGCTTAAACATTCCTCTCTAGCACCACACTTCTAGTGCATCAGTTGTTCTTCAGTCTTCCTTAGTCAATGTCCAACTTTCATACACATACCAGGCAATTGAAAATAGCATGAGTTGGATTGGGAGCACCTTAGTCCCCAAAGCAATATCCTTTCTTTTCAATATTCTAAAGAGGTCTCGTACAGCAAAATTACCATTTCATTCTCTTGACTGCTGCTTCCCTGAGAATTGATTATGGATCGAAACAAGAGAAAATCCTTCACAATTTCAAACTTTTCTCCGATTTTCATGATGTTACTTATTGGTCCACTTGTGAGGATTTCAGTCTTCTGTACATTGCATTGTAGATCCTTGATCTTCATCCATCAGTAGTTGGAAAACATGGCTCTGATGATAGCAATGAAACCCATGATTGCATGAGAGAATTTTATAAGACTAACGAATTCTTCATTACAAATACCATTATTTTTCTGCAAAACAAAAGACACAGGTGGAATACACAGAAATCAAGTTGACTACACTGTGGGGAGAGACCGGCATCTTTGCTCTTCAACATTTTAAAGAGGGTTTGTGCACATTTAACCAATGCAATATGCCATTTGGATTCTTGACTGATGATTTTACGAGAATCAATTGCTGCTTTCATGAGAATCAATTTTATTTATCCAAGTAAAATAAAAATCCTTGACAACTTCAATATTTTCTCCATTGATCACACTATATATTAGACCAATAGTATTTTATTTTCTTTAAATTGGATTGCAATTTATATTGAAGTATGTAATTTTTATGTTCCTTAATGTTTCAAGTCCTCCTTTATTTAATGAGCAAGGTTGTATCACATGCATATCACATCATGCCATGTTATTCAGACAGTACAGCAGTTGTGAGTATTCTCTTAAAACTAATAGAAAATAACAAACCCACTGCCATTGAGTTGATTTTTACTTGTAAAGACCCTATTGCACAGAGTAGAACTGAGCTTCTGAAGCTGCATGTCTTTATAGAAACAGAAGCCTCATCATTCTCCCATAGAGCAGTTGCTGGGTTTGAACTACCAACCTCCAGATTACCAGTTCAATGTTTATACCACAGCACCGCCCTGGCTTCCAAAGATTTTACTAGGGAGATCAAATTTGAAAGGGTACCAATCTGCATGACTATGCAATTTCTTTAACCGTTTTCAGCAATTTCTGAATAGGCATAAAGACGGATAATCCAGGCAAGATCTGCATTTCCTATGGTAGAAGGGAAAAAAAGACAAAAGAGAAGGGCTTTGAGTTATTTGCAAGTTATTGGTTGAAATTAATGACCATGAGATATAAGTAGGATAAAGGGTAAAATGATGCGTTAAGAGAAATGTGGTCAACAGTCAATCCTCTGTGCAGGCAGTGTTCTTTTGAGCAGATGGACTTGGAGATCAAAGATGATGGTAAGATGGAGGGGATGGCTTTTTCCCCCCAGAGGGGGGGGGGGCAATTAGCTCCAACAATGACTAGTATGTTCAACTCCTCTCCCCTGAATTCTCCATGGAATATTTTCAATGTTTTCTGTTTCTGCTCCATTTTCTAGGTTTAACAGAAGAAGAATCCAAAAATTGCGTCAGGATTGAAACAACAAAACGCTATCTTTTTGTTAAGAAAAAGAAAGTGGAGCATCGGTGTACAATAAACAAGCTGTCAGAGAAACATGAAGGTAACTGAACTGTCACTTAGCAGCTCGTCCAGCATGCCTCCCTGCAGTTGAACATAACTTACGTACCATAGTGTACTTGGCTGTGCTATTGTTCTTACTTTTCATTCATTTCATTATAGATCCCTCTGTGTGTGGTAGGAAATTGATCACAAATAAAATATATCTAACACTACTTAAATTTTAAAATAGTTAAGATTTTCTTTTTAGATTTATGATCAGAACTCTACAACTCAATCATGAGGTACAGATGAGTGTGATCCAGGCCTTCCTGCCAAAGAACTTACAAAATTATATATATACAACCATTAAAAATGCAGAATAACAAGACTCCATGTGAAGTGTTTAAAGAGAGACAAAGCTGTGGAAATATGAATATTACCCACCAACTGCCATTAAGTCAGTTCCACCTCACAACAACCCTACATAGAGTTTCTGAGACTGAAGCAGGAAGCTTCTTCTTCCTCATCCTTCTTCCTAGGACCAGTTAGTGGGTTGGAACCACTGACCTTTCAGTTATCAGCCTACCTCACAGAGCCACAGGGGTCCTTATGAGTACCACAGTAGAAGATATTTCTTGATATCAGAGTCTATCAGATCTATGAAGAAAATTATTTGGGTACTATCAATTTAAAACTTCACAAGACTTTGGTAAATGGTGGGGGCGACGAAGGGGGAAAAAGGAAGACACATGTCAGGTGTGTTAGTCTGGGGAAACTATAGAAATTAGAGAAACAAATTCATAGACACTCATATGTGTATAAGAAAGAGCTTTATATACAAGAGCAATCGAATATTGAGAAAACTTCCCAGACCAGTTCAGAGCAAGTCCATGAGTTCAATATTAGCCCATATGTCCTGTACCAGTCTATAAATTCTTCCTTAGACTCATGCAGCCATGCAATGATGCCAAATGCAGGAATATCACAGGCCAGTGGTTGGAAAGTCTTGTGGATCCAGTGGCGGTAGAGGCATCTCAACACTGGAAGGGGTGCTCCTTCAGCTCCAGGGCTCTGGCATAGCACCATGTGTGTTATTAGCAAGCATATCTCATGTGTCTAGTGAGCTATTTATCTCCCTAGTGCCTCCAAATGAGCTGATAAAGCTGCGACCTGATTGAGAAGCTAAAATTGACAAGAGTATGTAACAACTACATCAGATTTTAAGGAATGATTGTACTTCCTTCCAAAGATTTACCCACCTTCTATGGATTTTTAATATATTAATTACTTCTGCTCTCCAGACACCTACTATACAGTGGGCATCTCACCCAAATTCCCACAAGCACCAATGTTTCACATATTATCTGCCTACCACATATAGCTCTCATTTCTGTGCAGTATGTTAATAGGATTGATGTGAAGACTTAGTGAAATAGTCAATATAAGGAGCCTGAAATAGTGACGAGCAGCTAACGAGGGCATTTTCTCTTTCCTCGTCCTCTTTTACAGTAATCCTATCCTGATCCACGACATTGCCATCAACCAATCGACTAAATCAGAGACCTGGGTGTTGTCTTTGGTTATTCCCTCTTTCTCACCTCCTCTTCCAATAATTAAGCCTGCATAGTCCATTAAGTGTCATCCTTAATGTCTTTCTAAGCAATCACCGTCTATTTCCCTAGGCATATCTTCCATTCAAGTCCTCATTATTCCATCTTTACTATGCACAAAAGCTTCCTAATTGATTGTAATGCCTCTCCTCTGGCCTTTCTGCAATCTAGTTTACAACTTCCTGTGAGAGGAATGTTCTCCAAGAACACATACATCATAAAATTATCAAGATACAACATGGCTTCATATGGTCTTCAGGATACTGACTGCCTTGCCTCTCGCTACTTTGCTAAGGCTAATGCCATCACCTAAAACAGTCATATGCTCTCATATGTCTCAGCATTATAAATACATGTTTCATGACTTTATTTTGCTAAGGAGGGACCATGTGATTGAAAGACAAAACACCAGCGAGTGGTCTGCCTGTGTGCATAACTAAGAACAGGCTGTCCTGAGCAGAATAACTGTATCCTGAGCATTATAATTCTAACTTGCAACCTGCCAACTTCCCTAATAAAACCCATAATCAAGAGGAGTATGTTCTGTAAATTATTTTTAGCCATTGTAATGCATTCTCAAGCCCAGCTGAGAAGCAGAGAGTACCGCAGGAGGGATAGTTTGAATGAGAAGGTGGAGGCATGCCTGACTTCAGCCTTATGTGAATTGACCTCTGGTAGCTGATGTTAACGGCAGTTATTCTCCTTTTTGCCTCATGTGAAGTAAGAGGAGGGCAGACACTGCTTCCATCTCCTTTTTTTAAAGTACACTATGAAATATAAGTGAAACATGCAAACTACAGAAGACAAATGATGTGATGGTGGGGCTGTAAGATGGCACAACCACTGTGGAAAATGATCGGGAGTGTTCTTTTAAAGGCTGGAAATAGGAAGAACATTTGACACTGTCATTCCTTTGTTGGGATATACTCTGGAGAAGTAAGAGCCAATAGGTACATGCATGCCCATGTTCACGAAAGCATAAAGATAGGAACAATTGCTGACCTAGCAGCTAGCAACCTACCTAGTCTGCCAGTAGTCCTTATCTTAAGAAGAGATCTCCCCTCTTTCTTTCCATTGATTTTGATCATAGGAGACTTTTTTCCCCCTGTGGTTAACTTCATTAATTTTCTCAGGAAAAGTTGCAAATTGCTTTACCAATGCGGATAAATTCCCAAAGGTGCTTTAGTCTGTCCTATGCCTTAACCTCCATGTCCTTGTTTCTAGCTTCCTGGGTAAACAAACCTATTCCTCCACACCTGGTATGAATGCTACTTGGTTGATATCTGTTCTTTTGAGATATTTTGTTGGATTCTATTGGCTAGAATTTGTTGAAGATTTTCATGTCTACATTCATTAGGTATCTTGTATCACTTTGCAACATGGATCTCTGTACTCTGGAACATTTAGAGTAAAATTGATGGCAGCTGTCCTCTGAATGTTTAGTAGAATTTTCCAGTGAAGCTGTTTGGCTTCAAACTTCGTTGAGCTAGGAGTTTTTAAATGACCTAATCAATTTCTTCTTTTGCTCTGGGTCTATTAAGGTTTCTATGTCAGTTTATGATGGTTTAGGTGGGTACAGCTTTGTTAGAAAGCTGTACATTTGTTGGAGTGCACTTTCTTACACTGTTCCGTTATTATTTCCGTTGGTTCTGTTGCAATGACACTCATTTCAATTCTTCTTCTTGTTATTTGAATCTTCTCCTATTTCTTTGTTATAATTCCTGGTGGTTTGCTAATTTTAATAATTTTTTCAAAGAGCCCGCTTCTAGTTGTATTAATTCATTCTATTGTTTTTATGTTTCCCGGTTCATTTACCTCTGCTCTCACCTATATTATGTCTTTTTGTTCTTTCTTGGTAACTGTAGCCTTATTTTACTGCTCTTTTCGTAATTATTCAAGGTTAAGATATGGATTTGGGTACTTTCTTCTTTTTGATAATGCTATAAATTGCCTGAGATATAATTTAAAGGTTTTTTTAAAATAATTAATGTAACACAATTTCCTTTCAACTTGTCATTCCCGACATAGTAGCTACATGATTTTCTCATTCACAATGACTAATACCTGTCCTTTTCAGTTCAATAATTCCAGCGATACTGTTCCCTAAGTGTTCCATTTCCTTTTGACAACCTCTAATTTTCCTACATTCATACTTTCTGCTCTCAGTGTTAGTGTTGCACTTTTTAGTGGATGTTTACAGTTGTGTATTCCCATTTTGAATAACACATAAGTAAATGAAAATCCTGGCCGATTCGCCCTACCCGTGTTCCTCAGGTCATCTCTGCTTTGAGAAGGCACCTGCTCCCCAGGGGTATTTTGATTGTTCCCCATGCTGACAGACTCATCTCCCAGCACGACATCAGAAAATGTTTTGTTGCTTCTCCTAAGGGTTTCACTGACCACATATTTCAGAAGTAGATTGTGAGTTCCTTCTCCCCATTCGGAGTTAATATGGAAGCCCTACCTGTCCACCCTGGATGACTCTGTTCACTTTTAAAATCCAATAGCATCACCCAAGCCACCACGGGGGAACATATTCCTCTCTGTTTTCTAGTGCATCTCACTTTGGAAACAACTGTACTGCTTTTCTCATAGAAAAAAATATATTATTCTCATGATCCTAGACTATCTTATTTTAGAACTCCAGGGAAACAGGTACATCATTAACCCTTCCCGGGGCTCTTGAATAACTAGGAAATTCATATCCATAACCTGTATTCATCTCATCTTTTTAAAAATCACTACATTTTACTATGACTCAGTTTCTATCCATATCCACGTCCACACCATGCACTGCCAGAAGAATGACCGATCTGTTTAGTAAGGAGTAGAGACAGCATGCTCCCCAGAAGCACAGAGGGGGAAACTTCCTCTCACCTGATCAGGATTGAGCAGCTCGGTAGCAGGTCAGTATGCTTGGGGAAGCAGGGGGTCGGCATAAAAATGAAGCCCCTCAATGAGGTGATTAACACAATGGCTGCACCAATGGACTCAAGAAAACGCCAGTCATGAGGATGGTCCAAAATCCAGAAGTGTCGCCCTCTGTGGTGCATGGGATCCCACGGAGCTAGAACCAATTGGAGGACCTCTAACCCCAAGAACAAGCCGTCTTAGTTAAAGTTACCTTTAGTGCATCAGCATTGCTTTGTCTAAGGGATATGTTTTACACCGATGGACCTTAAATGACATTTCCTCTACGGAAATGTGGTGTCAACTCGAGATGTTGTTGTTGTTGTTGTTGTTATGCCGTTGTTTCCTTTTTGTTAGTTTCCCCCCTCTTCAAAGTTAAAAGGCACTTAATCAGTTTTCTGTCTGTAATTGAGAGTCTCCAGCATTGCAGCCATTTATCTGGATATTTTGAATCTTGGAGGTTTATGCCACTTCTGTGACATAAGCTAATATGAACCAAAAGTCTCTCTGTCATCAAAGAGTATTGGTCAGAGAGAGAATCAAGGCTAGGCTTGTCCTTGCATTCGAGCCTAATCTGAATGACTAAGGTCAAATTATTTTTAGCATCAAAGTCCACTTTCATAACTACCATTCAGGGTAATTGGGAGAATGTCATAAGAGATTGTGTGTATAGTACCTAGTATAGACAAGATGTTAAATCCATGGTAGCTTTAGGGGTCTTAAGGAGCCCTGGCAGCATTGTGGTCACGCATTGGGCTGCTCCCTGCAAGTTTGGTAATTACAAATCACCAGCCGCTCTGCAGAAGACAGGACTTTCCACTCGTGTGAACAGTTACGGTCCTGGGAAATCACTGGGGCAGTTCTCTCCTGTCCTAGAGGGTCCATATAAATCTGTACTGACTTGGTGGCAGTGTGTCTGACTTGTTTTTTTTAAGCATTCCATTTGTATCGCTTCTCTTATTTAAATTCCCTAAATGGAAAAGAGTGTGTTTTTTTGCTTTTCACTTACCTTACTTAATAAGGTGACATTGGTGTACTGTCTGATGCAAATGGGCCTTTGTCAAAAGTATGAACTTACAATAAAATTGAATGGATAATTTTCTTGCAGGTTCCTTTTTGAAGGGAGCAGAGAAATCCATTTCCCTGGTTCAAGGAGGGAGGAGTGAGCAAGCAGCAGCTTTGGCGTGGGAAAAAGGGAGCTCTGGGCCAGAGAAGAAGATCTTAGATGAGTGGTTAGAATCCGTGAAAGAAAATCCCACTGTGATTAACTTCCAGGTAAAATGAAAAAAATATTATGGGTCAAATCTGAAGTAGTTCAATGGCAGCCCAAACTGCATCTCATACTGTCCCGTTTTCATTTTTCCTCTTACCTAATAAAGAACGTGCCTTTATTACGCATGTACAATGTACCTCTCTTTCAGGGTTTAATTGCTCATCTATTGATTTTGCTATTGGAATAAGCACATTCAATAGTGCAGTATTTAGAATCCCTAGCATGAATGAAATACCAAAAAAGAGAGTTTGCTGAATAAATATATTCAGATTTGCATGGGATGTTACTCTTCATCTCCCTGTGTGTACAGTAATAAGATTCTAGGATTTTCTAGTATCTCTACCTGATAAGTATGCAAGCATCACTTATAACTCTATGAGATGGATGAAATTTTAAAGGCATTTTGGCTTTGATGTTTGATTTTACCAGTAGTGTACTTGTCATAATCTCAAATACATTCAAATATGGTTTTATTACTTATTAAATTCATTAAGATCTACAGAGAGAAAGACAAGTTCCTGTCACCCAGCTAGGTATTGTGAGTCACACATCAAGCTGAATGGTCATCATGTGTGTGTGTGCGTGTGGCAGGGTGGGGTGGGGGGTGTGTTAAGATGGTAGTAAAATGAACCCTGGTTATTGGTTAGCTGCATTTTTCTTTGGGGTTGCTATTGCTGCTGCAATTCTTTCATTCATCCTACTGGCAAATTCATTTCTTCCTTTTTCATTCGCCACATATGTTCTCAACTGGATTCATCAAAAAACATAGAACAGTGTCCCTGGAAAATCACAGAACGCTGACAGCCTTTCGTCTTCCTCCCTAGATTTGTCTGCTTTAATTACTGTGATGAGCGTCAGCAGAGAATTATTGATCTGACTAACGCTTTCATTTCAGCTCTTTAATACAAGCATTTGAAGTGTAATGACTGCGTGATATAAGTCCATGTAGTTGACACCTCATATTGATGCTTCATACAAAGTAGACGCCAAGGGCCTAGGGTAGGAAGTTCCAAATCGACCATATCTGTCTTACTTTAGGAACAGAGCGAAGAAGAGTAAGAAGAAGGATGAGGAGAAAGAAAGGGAGGGAGGAACGAAAGGAGGGAGGGAGGGAAGGAACAGAAAAGAGCCAAGCCCATTACTGTCAAGTCAGTTCTACCTCGGGATGACCTCTTATGTTACAAAGTGGAATTGACGCATCGAGGTGGTTTGAAGGATGGATTCATGAGGGAGCAGATCGCTAAGCCTTTCTTCCGTGTTCCCTTTGGGTGGGTTTGAACCGCTAACGTGTCAGCAGCCGAGATGGAACCTTTTGCGTCACCCAGGGGCTGCTCGGCAACAGCAGACGCTGGCTGATTTGGCAAGACTGCTGTTGCTCCCACACTCAGCGGAAGAGACTCTCTCTCTCTCCTGAAGAGGAGTTTCTTCCACTATGTTTAACAGGACGACACACTATGATCTGCAAGATTTTCTTTTAAAGCGTGTGGGCTTTTCCAACCCCTTTTTTCTTTCTATGCGACGTGGGCCGGGCTGTCTCCAGGTTGCCAATGTATGTGACTAGACTTCCCTTTACCATCCCCATTTAGCTGGCGCCCATCGAGAACTTGGTGAGAAACATCCCCTGCGCCGTGACGAAACGAAGCCACATCAGGAAAGCCTTTCGAGAATATGCAGCCAAGTTTGATCCTTGCAAGTGCGCCCCATGTCCTAATAATGGGCGACCCACCCTCTCCGGGACCGAGTGTCTCTGCGTGTGCCAGAGCGGCACCTATGGTGACAACTGTGAGAGGCGGTCTCCGGATTTCCAATCTAGTAAGTCCTGGGACGCGTAGGGAGTGACCCCTAAGTGTCACTACGAGTCCAGAGCGGTGTGGGGACAGCCAGCTGGAGTGTGTTGATTTGCTTTATTGAGTTTGCTTTTGAAGTAGCAGTCACTTCGACCCTGATGCACTCCTTTGCATGACAAAAATATTCTATGTTCATAAATTAAACAAGCAAACCCTTCTGTTAGCAATATCCACTGCTGCCAACAGGTAAATATATGTGTGAAAAGTAGACTCTAAAATCGAACCGACTTGGTGTAAGGCTCAGCTGTAATCAATCACTAGGTCGACTTGGAAATTTTGCCTTATCTTTCTATACCTCACTGTGTTGATCTATACAATGGGGTAACTACATCTACCTGAGAATTAAAAACAAAAACATAGTACCATCCTTATAACGAAAAACAAAATAGCAAGCTATATAATCAATGATGCTGGTATTATCTCTGTTATTACTAGAAATTAGTTTTCAAATAAGTCTTACTCCTAGAATGTATTGGGTGTAGAATGAGGATGGCTTGGTGTAAAGGGATAAATTAAGTCAAAACCAAAGATTTCACACAGGATGAATGGGTAGCTCTGTGCATTAGGCATTGGGCTGCTAACCACAAAGTTGATTGTTCAAACCCACCAACCACTATCTGCCACCCTAGATATTTTACAGTCTTGAAAACCTTACAGAGACTTGCTGTAAGTGAGAATCAGCTCTGATGGCTGTCGGTTTGGTTTTAAGGAGGCTTGGCATCATGGGGTTAGTCACTGGTTTGCAAACTATAAGATCAACAGTTCAAACTCAAGCCTCTCCTTGGGAAAAAGGTGAGCTTGTCTAGTCCCCTGAAGATTTTGAAGCCTTGAAAGGCCTATATAGAGCCTTTATGACTCGGAACTGACTCAATGACAGTGGCCTTCGGGTGAAATAAGTTTCTCAAATCCTTTTTAGAAGGCAGATGAGAAGTAGGAATATATCCTACTGTCCTTGAAAATGTAAGTTGATATTCTGTTGAAGATACTTATATATATGCAGCTATGTGTGTATGCTCACACACACGATGTAAGTCCAAAAGACATGACTACTAAGGTTCCACTTCATGCATTTATTAGTGTTTCCAAACAAAACATATTTAAACACATCTCTGTGAGCAATGGATAGCTGGAGACACGTCCTCTCAGTAATATACTTGTGTCGGTCTCCTCAGGGTGCCTTTCAATAAAATAAGAGGCCCAATCAGAACAGTGGCTTTGGGGGGATCTGCTGGACCACTTCAATTCAAGGGGCAGAGTAGTCCTCTCAGAACACTGTGGCAACTCTTTTGTAGAATTCCTAGAGGATAAATTTGATTGGTTTTCCTCAAAGGACACAGGAAGTTTTTTAAAAGCTGAAAAAAACCCATTAAGGTGAAAAAAGCAAAGAGAATTTCTCCAAGGTATTTTTCCCCCATTCTAACAATGCACCTGCTCATCATTTGAGCTTGGCACAGGCTGTCCTCTGAGAATTTAATTGGGAACCTCACTTCATTCACCCTTCAATCCTGGCTTTGCCCCTGTAGACTATTTTTTTAATCTCCAAACTCAAAGAACCTTTAAAGGGGGGAACACAATTCGAGCAAACTGAGGTTGCCTACACTGCCCTTTGACGTGACGTAGCTGGAGGAACCCACGATTATTTGGGGAAGGTCAGAGAGATGGAGATACTGCCCTCAGACATATATTGACCCAGGTACAGGATATGTCAAGAAAAAAATACCTTAACATTTTATTTTTGTTTATTGGAGGTCTCTAGGACTTTGTAGCAACATACTTCACTGACCCTCAGGTGTATGTGTTCACAAATAATTGAAAATTATTCATAATGGTTTCCATTCTTGTCCAGCAGGACTTGTCCAAACAGGACTGAGAAAGCAGTCAATGTATTAGACATTTTTCAAAATCACCTCTGATATTCTTGTAAGGGGCTCACAGAAGTAAAAAGCCAAGATACCAGTTGGGTCCAGAACTAAAGCCCCAAATTCTCTCAGATGCACTGTGCTCCATGGGTTCATCTTCCTCTGTTCCAGATTCCGTGAATGGGAATTGGGGCTGCTGGTCTTCCTGGAGTAGTTGTGATGCTACTTACAGGAGATCGAGAACCCGAAAATGCAATAACCCCACCCCCCAACACGGAGGGAAGGCATGTGAGGGGGAGCAGCAGCAGGAGGAGGACTGCACATTCTCAATAATGGAAAACAAGTGAGGACGGGAAAGGGAAAATGATGGGTCCTTCTTCCCCACTAACAGAGACAGCCAAGACAGTTATTACACTACTGCCAGTATAGGTTATTTCTATATTGATTTATTTATATATCTGCTAAGAAGTACAGTCAGAGTGCTCCTTAGAGGCAAGGGTGGTGAAACATCATGTTACATACTTTGGACATGTTGTCAGGAGGGGCCAATCCTGTAAAAGGACATCATGCTTGGTAAAGTGGAAGGGCAGCGAATGGGAGGAAGGCCCTCGATGAGCTGGACAGACACATGGCTGCAATAATGGGTTCGAGTATGAGCACAGTTATAAGATGGGCACAGGATTGGGTAGCGCTTCATTCTGTGTGCACGGCGTCTCTGGGAGTCAAACCGACGCGCTGGCAGCAACAACTGCTGAAACAAAGGAGCGATCACAATTTCACCTGTTCCCACAAAGCATTGCTTCTGCTGCTATTTCTTTCTCTGCATGCAATGTTTTCTCTCGAATCTCGAGGTTAGCAGTTGAAAACCACCATTGCTCTGCGGAAGAAAGATGAGTCTTCTACTCCGATAAAGAGTTAGCCTCAGGAACCACCAGGGGCAGCTCCTCCCTGTCCCATAGGATCCCTATGAGTCAGAATTGACCGGATGGCTGTGAGTCTGAGAAACCCATGTCGGAAGATGTATATGTGTTTACCTATAGATATACATGTCTCTACATGTAGATTTCTGTTTACATTTATGTATATGGGTACCTAATTATGTCTCTATGTAAATTAATTATTAGTTATTGTCATTATTTACTATAATTATTTCCTTTCAGTGGACAGCCGTGTATTAGTGATGACGAAGAAATGAAAGAGATAGATCTTCCTGAGATAGAAACAGACTCAGGGTGTCCTCCACCTATTCCTCCAGAAAACGGGTTCTTCCGGGTAAGTGTCCTACCTCTGCTTCAGATTCGGTTGTTGTTCGGTGCCATAAAGTTGATTTGATTTATAGAGACCCATGTGACAGAATAAAGCTGCCCCCTTGGGTTGTACTTCTGGGAGCAGATCACCAGATATTCAACCACTGAGACGCGGAATGGGTTCAAATTGTAGCAGCTAAGCATGCCACCACTGTGCCACCAGTGTCTCTCTTAGGGTCAGCGCTCCAAACATAAAGTTCTAGAAGGATGATTTTTCTTTGAACGATGCTTACTGCTTTCACATTTAGTTATCTATTAATCAATGGGCAAAATAATAATACTAGTTAGAAAAGCATTATCACTCTTCCATCCTGAATTCCCTAGAGATTCTTCGGACACGGTGGTTAAGCCACAGAATAGCAGGTCCTTAAACATGACTAAGTTCATAGGATAATGGCATATTTACATGACTGGAGAATGGAACTTGAACACAAGATAGCTTTAGATGATGCAGCACCCTGTGAACTAGCCACTATAAAGGCGTGTGGTGAGAGAGATAGGTGTCCCCTGCTGCGGTTCAAGGCGGCACTGCATCTGTGATGCCTTCCTGGACTTCAAAAAGGCAGAGCCATAAGTCATCAAATGCATGCTAGCACGCTTTTAAAATTAACTTTATCTCTCCCATTAAGCCACAATATGTTTCCATTATGTAAATAAGGACAAAAAACTGGATAGCAAGAATTAGCAGACAGATGTTCAATACACGAATACATGTTCCATATGATATATTTTAAATTGATCACAGAAGGCATACTGTTTAATTTTACCTTTCTTAACTTCAATGAAGCCTTCAAATTAATATTTTCACTTCAGCTGTATTATGTTCATGATCAAAAAGCAATAATCCTTGGATCTCTAAAGTCAGCAAATAAATATCCATGGAGCAAAATCTGCTAATGTGTGGCCCACTGTCATTAATCTTCTGCCCTTTTATGAAAGCTATCATGCCTACCGGTTTACATGTAGATAAAGTATTTTGGAGGGAGAAAATTTCAATTAGTCTTCAAAGCAGAGGTGCAATCAAGGTACCACCTGCTCAAGCTCCACCCCATGTTCCTAGGCCTAGTTGGCACAATAAACCTAACTATCACAGGTGCTACATTCTAGAATGTAACAAAATCAATGGCAGGACTTATTAAGGCACAGATTTCTGTTGGAAACTTCTGCAATTTTTTATTGCGTTAGTCTTTGGTGAGAACACAGATAAAACTATACCTAATAAGTTGTCAGGCGATGCAGATTCTGCTGGCTCAAGACACACACAGTTGGGCAATTAATATAAGAAAGAACAAGAAAATATTACTATTGTCCATAGACAAAATCTAATCCATCACCTGTTTCTTATTTTTAATAAATCTTTCTTGGAACATAACATTCTCATAAAGATTAGTTACAGAAATCATACCCTGCCAAGCCTAATGCAGTCACTAAGTGGTCCATTGTATAAAAAGTTTACTGATTCCTTCCTTGCCTAAACTATTACACTCCTAAATAAGTTCCTTATTGTTGGATTCAGATATAAAAATAACTTTTCATCTATTTGCACTAGCTAGTTGCAAAAATTATTAAAATTGCAGAGATTCTAATTTTAAAAACACAGGAAAGGTTCTAATAGTGATTCATTATTCTTATGACTTGTTTTGTAAAATTAGATTATGTTTCAATTTCATGAACAATTCAATTTCATGAACAAATTCAAACCTTATTTTATTTTTTTCTCCTTATTAAAGATCTAATCTTTATTTGACAACAACTTTTACTCAAAAATAATAGAATTTTAAATATTTCTAATATTTAATTTTCTAAGTGATTGATTAAAATAAGTAAAACTAATGGCACAAATGATTAAGCAAAAGAGCTTAACAAGTTTACAAAGAGTGGCTGGAGAAAGGCAAAGTAAATAATTATAATGAAATGTGCAAAGACCTGGAGGTAGAAACTCAAAGGAGAGAATCCCGTACGGACAGGAAGATGGCCGACAGGGACACCGGCATACTCTGAGCTCCTCCAAACAAAGCGGGATTGGTGACCAGGTAGCTGAATAGTAAGAGTCTGGTGAGTGAAATATCCCCCTGGGACAGCACCCCAGTCCTACCCCACGTATTTGTCCTGAGCAGGGGTCTAGGTGAAAGAGGACCGGACTAGTGGGACATCTCTGGCCACTAAGCTGCCGTGAGCTCACTGGCGACTGGCCTAGGCTCCATCCCCAAACCGGACGCCAGCCCAGAGCCGCTTGCTTGCCCTGCCTAGACAGGCGCAGCAGGTCACGCTCCCCTACTCCAGAGGCCCACTCCCCACTCGCGGATCCCCACTGGGAGAGAAGCTTTCCTCTCCCGCAGTTCCCCTCTCCCTGCAGGGCAGCGATCTGCCCTCGGGCCCGCGTCCCTCCCTCCATTCATCATAGCTCAGGGGAGCGGACCTGCGGGTTGTCTGGCGACCCCCACGGGGGACCATCCACCCGCACCGCTGCCGCGGACCTCTCCACCTGCCCTCCGTGCGCCGGCCTCCCACCCCCGCCCCCCCCCCCCCACCCGCCACTGGCAACCTAGCGCCAGCTCCACTCCTGGCCGGGACCCTGCGCTGAGCACTTCCCGCCGACGGGAACCATAGCCCAACCCACGCCTGTCCCGGACCCTGAGCTTCCGCGGAGCGCCGCGCCCCGCGCTGCTGAGTCTGCCCACCAAGGGCCCCTCCCTGCGCAAGGCACAAGAGTAGGTGCCCTCCCCAGGGTGCTGCGGGGACCCCGGCGGCCGCGACTCTGAGCAGAGGAAGGGCGCCATTGCCCCCTGCGGTTTCGCGCCAATCCTCCGTTGCCGGCGCCATTACCCCCTGCGGTTTCGCGCCAAAAGGGCGGAGAGCGAACACCATTGTTCCCTGCAGTGTCCCGCAGCTGCCTGCGCAGCTATCCAAGGGGCCTCCCCGTGCCCGCTCACAGCCCGGGCAGATCAAACATTCCACCTGCAGTGGAGCCTGGGTCTCGGCTTTGCAGTCCCTGAGGAGCCGTCAGTGAGCTCCAGCCAGCTCTCACCACCTGGGGCCCTGTTGGGTCCCCAGTGCCAGCCCTAAGCCTGCTGCAGCCCGCCCCAGCCACCCCAGGAGACGGCACAGTGGCCTGAGCCTCCACACAATAAGGTTACTCCTGTCTCCCAGAAGCATGGGGCCTATTAAAGGATCAAGGAAAAATCAACAGACCACATCACTCCCAACAAAAAAATCAGAGAAACGAGGCACTTTAACAGATCTAACGTCACTCATAGAAGAAACAGATATAGATCAGCCACAAAAGGAAATCTTCAGAACTCTGCTTGCAGTAATACAGGAGCTAAGAGAAGCAAACCAAAATAAGGATGCAACGATAGAAGGGATGAAATGCACAATAGAGGGGATGAAGTCCACAATAGAGGGGATGAATACTATCCACCAAAAGGAACTGCAGAAACTAACAGAGGAGGTAGCAGAGGCCACACAAAAGGTCACAGAAGCTATATCTAGGCTTGAGGAGGCTGAGAACCGTATCAGTGAACTCGAGGACGCTCAAACCAAACGAAGCAAGCGAGAAAAACAATCAGATAGGAAAATTAAAGAAACAGAAGACAGCCTGAGATCAATGACAGATGCTATGAAGAGGAATAATATTCGAATAATCGGTCTACCGGAACACAACATAACACACAAATCGACCGCCAAGATAGCAAAGGAATTCCTGGAAGAAAATTTCCCCAACCTAACAAAGGAGAATCCGACTCTCATACAGGAAGCAGAGAGGACGCCGGCTAAGCTAAACACCAAGAAGAACACGCCAAGACATATAATTGTAAAATTATCCAACTTAGAGGAAAAAGAGAAAATTCTACGAGCATCAAGGGAAAGGAAGAGTCACATACAAAGGAGCGCAGGTAAGAATATGCTCAGACTTATCAGCAGAAACCATGAAGAGGAGGAGAGAATGGAGCAACATCTTCCAAAAACTGAGAGATAAAAATGCCTCCCCCAGAATCCTATACCCTGCCAAGTTATCCATTAAGATAGAGGGTAAGATAAGGGTCTTCCAGGACAAGGAAGAACTCAAAAAATATACTGCAAGTCACCCGACCCTGCAGAACATACTGGCTGACTCACTATGGCCAGAAGATCAAGCTCCAACTAGAACCACCAGGAGACCACCATATAGCCCATCTCCATCTAGAAGCCAACATGCCAGCAACACGTACCAGGACAACACGGTCTCAGATGGAAAAGAGGACAGGATAGAAACCCTCCACTCAAACGCAGTACATTGATATGAAGGAAGATAGGCAAAGACCCAAAACACAAAACAGAATATGGCAACCATGAAGCCAGAGATTGTAATAATCACTCTGAATACAAATGGGCTCAATTCATATGTTAAAAGAAAGAGGCTGGAGGATTGGATTAGAAAACATAACCCATCAATCTGCTGCCTGCAAGAGACACACCTTAAGCAAGCAGACAAGCATATGCTGAGAATAAAGGGCTGGCAGAAAGTTTACCAAGCAAATGGTAACTCCAAGAAGGCAGGAGTGGCTATCTTAATCTCCGACAAAATGGATCTCAAGATCCAAAACATAAAAAGAGACAAAGAGGGACATTACATAATGCTCAAAGGCTCAGTAAACCAGGAAGCACTAAGCATACTGAATATTTACGCACCTAATAATGGTGCGGCAAATTTCGTCAAACAAACTATTAAAAAAATGACAGAAGAAATCACGGAAACAACAATAATAGTGGGGGACTTCAACACTCCACTATCAGAGAAAGACAGGTCACAGGGAAAGAAGCTCAGCAAAGAGGCCAGAGAGCTAAACAATGTAATTAGGCAACAGGGCCTGATAGACATCTATAGAGCCTTTCATCCAAAAGCAAAAGGTTTCACATTCTTCTCCAATCCACACGGATCTTTCTCAAGAATAGATCACATACTGGGGCACAAGGCCAGCCTGAGTAAATTCAAACACATAGATATTATCCAGACGTCTTTCTCAGACCACCATGCCATAAAGCTGGAGATTAATAGGAGGGCACCCAGAAAAGCAAGGGCCACCAATTGGAGAATAAACAACGATCTCCTGCGACATGAATGGGTTAAGGTCCAGATCAGAGAGGATATCAGGAAATTTCTAGAAACTAATGAGAACGAGCATACAACATATCAAAACTTATGGGACACTGCAAAGGCAGTTATCAGAGGTAGCTTGATATCACTGAATGCATACATGAAAAAAGAAGAAAGGCGTATGACAGATATGTTAACACAAAACCTCCAACAACTAGAACAGAGTCAACAGAACTACCCCTCCAATAGCAAGAGAAAAGAAATAATAAAAATCAGGGCGGAGTTAAACCAGTGGGAAAACAAAAGAACAATGCAAAGGATTAACGCAACTAGAAGCTGGTTTTATGAACGAATTAATAAAATTGACACTCCCCTGGCAAAGCTTACCAAAGATAGAAAGGAACAATCATCAATAGCCAGGATGAGGGATGAATCGGGGGCAATAACAACAGACCCCAATGAGATAAAAAGGATAATCACAAAGTACTATGAAGGTTTGTATTCTAATGAATTCAGAAACCTGGAAGACATGGATAAATATTTAGAAAAACAATCTATCCCTAGATTATCTGAGACAGAGATCAAGAACCTCAACAAACCCATAGCGAAGGAAGAAATAGAGAGTGTCATCAAAAACCTACCAAGGAAAAAGGCCCCAGGGCCAGATGGCTACACAGCAGAATTTTACCAAACATTCAGGGAAGAGCTGACACTGATCCTCCACAAAGTATTCCATAACATAGAAAAGAACGGCAAGCTCCCAAACTCATTTTACGAAGCCAGCATTACTTTGATACCCAAACAGGGAAAAGACCCCACAGGTGTAGAGAATTATAGACCAATATCTCTAATGAACATAGATGCAAAAATCCTTAACAAAATATTGGCCAATAGAATACAAAGGAACATCAAACATATCATTCACCACGACCAAGTAGGATTCATCCCAGCGATGCAGGGATGGTTTAACATCCGAAAATCCATCAATATCATACACCACATCGAGAAGAAAAAGGATAAAAACCATATGATAATATCCATAGATGCAGAAAAAGCATTTGACAACATCCAGCATCCATTCCTAATCAAAACACTCATGAAGATAGGATTGGAAGGTAAGTTCCTCAAGCTCATACAAGCTATCTATGAAAGACCAACAGCCAACATCATAGTCAATGGAGAAAAGACAAGAACAATACCACTGAAAAAGGGTACAAGACAAGGATTCCCCCTGTCCCCTCTTTTATTCAATATCGTTTTGGAGGTTCTGGCTAACAACATAAGACAGCGGAAGGACATCAAAGGGATCCAGTTGGGAGAGGAGGAGGTGAAACTATCGTTATTTGCAGATGACATGATCCTATACATTGAAGACCCCCAAAACTCCACAGTTGGAATACTTACAGCAATAGAGGAATACGGAAGAGTAGCAGGATACAAGATCAATAAACAGAAGTCGGTAGGGTTTCTATACACATCGGACAGGGCCATGGAAGAGGCGATTAAGAGGGAAGTACCCTTCACAGTAGCCAAGAACAAACTGAAATACCTAGGAATATACTTAACAAAAAATACTAAAGACCTTTATAAGCATAATTATAAAACCCTATTACAGGAAACTAAAAGTGACCTTCACAAATGGATGAAGCTCCCCTGCTCATGGTTAGGTAGGCTGAACATAGTAAAGATGACAGTTCTTCCTAAAGCACTCTACAAGTTCAATGCTATACCAATCCAATTACCATCAACCTTCTTCAAAGAATTGGAAAAACTGACCACCAACTTCATATGGAGAGGGAAGAAACCCAGAATTAGCAGAGAACTCCTCAAGAAGAAGGACACAATTGGAGGACTCGCCCTACCTGATTTTAATGCCTACTACACAGCTACAGTGGTCAAAACAGCATGGTACTGGCACAATGATAGACACTCAGACCAGTGGAAAAGAATAGAAAGCCCAGGAGTAAAATCATCAGCATATAGACAACTGATCTTCGACAAGGGTCCCAAAAACGTCAAGTGGGAAGCAGATGCCCTCTTTAATAAGTGGTGCTGGAAACAATGGATATCCACATGTAGAAAGTTGAAACAAGATGTCTACCTCACCCCATGCACAAGAATACACTCAAGGTGGATCACAGATCTAGAAGTCAAACCCCAAACCATCAGGACCATTAAGGAGGGAATCGGGACTAATCTCAGAGCACTGGCCCAGGGAGCACATAGGCTCACTGCAACAGGGAAGGGGACACACACAGGTGATCTGGAAATCGACAAATGGGATCTAATAAGAATAAAACACCTGTGCACCTCGAAAGACTTTGCCAAGAGGGTGACAAGGCAACCCACAGACTGGGAGAAGATTTTTAGTAATGACACGTCAGACAAAGGGCTCATTACTAAAATCTACAACACCATCATGACCTGCAAAAAGAGGAAAACAGTTAACCCCCTAAGGAAGTGGGCAAAAGAAATGAGAAGAACTTTCACTAGAGAGGAGATCAATATGGCCAATAAATATATGAGAAAGTGCTCGAAGTCCCTTGCCATAAGAGAAATGCAAATCAAAACAACCATGAGATACCACCTAACACCCCTGAGGCTAGCCCAGATCAGTAAATCAGAGAGCAACAAGTGTGGGAGGGGCTGTGGTGAAGTAGGAACCCTCCTCCACTGCTGGTGGTCGTGCAGATTTGTACAGACACTGTGGAAAGCAATCTGGCGATACCTAAAGAAAATGGAAATTGATCTACCTTACGACCCAGCCATCCCTCTACTGGGCATATACCAGGTTGAAGCAGCAAATAAAACACGACCAGTCATATGCGTTCCAATGTTTATTGCGGCACAATTCACAATAGCAAAGACTTGGAAACAGCCTAAGTTTCCATCGATAGACGAGTGGATTAGCAAACTTTGGCACATACACACAATGGAGTATTATGCAGCACTAAAAAGCACCGATGAGCACATGAAACACGTTATTTCATGGGAAGAGCTGGAAGGAATTATGTTAAGCGAGGTAAGCCAGACCCAAAGGGACAGGTACAACATGAGTCCCCTGAGGTAAGTACAATCAGCATGACAGAAATGGGGCATTAATCCACCCAAGGGGAGGGTATGGTTTATATCTCCACAGAGAAAGTGGGACCAGACTTCAACCCAGTGTCGCAAGGTGTGAATGCAATATCCCGGCGTGGAGGAGGGAACCGGTGGAGAGGTCTGGGAGGCTGGCCCCAGCACCATAAATTAAGTGGATTCCTGCCCCTCCCCCAAAAAGAATTTGTTCCAAAGGACGACATTGACTCTGCAGCTATGGGAGATGGACATATTTGATCAGAGCACACGGGAGCAGATGAAGGGGCAGGAGGAGAGAGTGGAGCACAGCCTGGCCCACCAGGCCGTGATGATGATGTTCCTGAGTAGAGCAGCAAGTCCACAGAGAGAACAACATGGCTGGCCCTACTATGAGACATGATGCCCCTCAGTGACTAAGGGTGATACAGGGGACAGCACCAGAGACAAAGTGTGGGAATAGCACCTGACCTGATCCCACCACACCGAGGCAAATCACTGGGGGCGTGCAGCAGAACAGCAAGGGAATGGAGTGGCAAGGACCCCAGGGAATGCTGAAAGTGGACTTTGGGGCCAGGGCGTGGTGCCCCAACAGACTGGACTGGAAAACGCTCCTAAGGGCCAGCAAAGATCCCTGAACTAACTACAAGCTTTTCTCTTGTGAACTGTTTTGTTCGGTTCTTTTTCAGTGGTTTGTTTTGGTTGTTTTGTTGTCTGGTTGTATACTGTTGCTTTGTGTTCCTCTGTCTAGTTTTCGTGCATGTTAGTGACTCCACAGGTCTGTCTGAATAGGACAGGCTGGATGAACTATCTGGATGAAAAACAACGGGACCGACAGTTCCGGGGGGACTTGGGGTGGGGAGGTAGGGGGGGGTAAGGAAGTGGTGTTAACAAACCCAGGGACAAGGGAAAAACATGGGACCCCAAATGGTAGAGAAGGGGGAGTGGCAGGCCTGGTGGGAAATGATCAAGGGTAAGGTTGCTTAGAGAAGAGGTATACTCTAGCCCAGGTGGCGATGAAGCATGGTAGTAGGGCAGGAGGAAGGTCAAGGGAGATGGAGGAAAGAGCTAGGAGTCAAAGGGCATTCATGGAGGTCTAGACAAAGACATGTACATGCAAATATATATAGGAGGTTGGGGAAATAGATCTTTGTGTCTATATTTATAGGTCAAGTATTAAGGTGGCAGAAGGACCTTGGGCCTCTACTCAAACACTCCCTCTATGCATGAATACCTTCTTTTATTAAATTGGAACTCTATGATGCTCACTCTCCCGACACAACGGCTGGAGCCAAAATGGGTGAACAAGTAAATGTGGTGAAGAAAGCTGATGGTGCCCAGCTATCAAAAGAGATAGTGACTGGGGTCTTAAAGGCTTGAAGATAAACAAGCGGCCATCTAGCTCAGAAGCAACAAAGTCCACATGGAAGAACACACCAGCCTGTGTGATCGAGTGGTCCCAAAGGGATCAGTTACCAGGCATCAAAGAACAAAAAATCATATCAATGACTGCACACCTCCATGATAGGATTGCTGAAGACAAATGGGTGCACAAGCAAATGTGGTGAAGAAAGCTGATGGTGCCTGGCTATCAAAAGAGATAGTGTCTGGGGTCTTAAAGGCTTGAAGGTGAACAAGCGGCCATCTAGCTCAGAAGCAAAAAAGCCCACATGGAAGAAGCACACCGGCCAGTGCGATCACGAGGTGCCCAAGGGACCAGGTATAAGGCATCATGCAAAAAAAAAAAAAAGATATAAGTGTGTGTATGTATGTGTATATATGTGTATATGTATATATGTATGTGTATATATATATTATATTAAATGAAGGGGGAAGTGCAGAGTGGAGACCCAAGGCCCAAGTGTCGGCCAATGGAGATCCCCTCATAGAGGGGCTTAGGAGAGGAGATGGGTTAATTAGGGTGTGAGGTAGTATCGATGAAGAACACAGCTTTCCCCCAGATCCTGGATGCTTCCTCCCCCCAACTACCATGATCCGAATTCTACCTTGCAGGGCTGGATAGGACAGAGGCTGTACACTGGTACATATGAGGGTTGGAGGTACAGGGAATCCAGGGTGGATGATACCATCAGGACCAAGGGTGTGAGGGACGATGCTGGGAGAGTGGAGGGTGAGTGGGTTGGAAAGGGGGAACTGATTACAAGGATCCACATGTGACCTCTTCCCTGGGAGAGGGACAGCAGAGAAGGAGGGAAGGGAGACCCCGGGTAGGGCAAGATATGACAAAATAACGAGGTATAAATTACCAAGGGCATATGAGGGAGGGGGGAAAGGGGAGGGAGGGGGGGAAAAAAAAGAGGACCTGATGCAAGGGGCTTAAGTGGAGAGCAAATCCCTTGAGAATGATTGGGACAGGGAATGTATGGATGTGCTTTATACAATTGATGTATGTATATGTATGGATTGTGGTAAGAGTTGTTTGAGTCCCTAATAAAATGTAAAAGAAGAAAAGAGAAAAAAATGATTAGGGCAAAGAATGTACAGATGTGCTTTATACAATTGATGTATGTATATGTATGAACTGTGAAAAGAATTGTATCAGCCCCAATAAATTGTTAAAATTTAAAAAAAAAAAGAAACTCAAAGGAAAAACATAGTAGGTATTTCAACAGCAAAAAGAACAAATGAAAACTGCCAATCCTCAAGTTTCAATACTGAAGAATTTTATGGCCAGATATGGAATGATGAAGGGAACATTTAAAGAACATGTAAGGAATATACAGTCCACAAAATAAGTGGTCATCATTCAACCATTTCAAGATGGTAGCACATAATCAAAAACCAAGAATATTGAAGAAGTCCAAGCTGCAGTGAAAGCATTAAAAAGACAAACAAACTCGCTGCCTTTGAGTCAATGCCTACTCATAGTGACCCCTTAGTACAGAGGGGAACGGCTCCTGTGAGCTTTCTCATCTGCAATTCTTTATGGGATTATAAAGTCCTGTCTTTCTCCCTCAGAGCAGCTAGTGGTATCGAACTGCTGACCTGATGGCTCCCAGCCCAATGTACAACCACAACAACTCTCAGAGTCAATTCCATTCTGTCTCCCTAAAAGTCTTTGAGGGAGCAAAACAATTCACATTCCATCCAAATAGCATTTGTTGTGTTTGAACTGCTGAACTTTGGGTTGGAACTCCAACCCTAATCCTCTATCCCACCTGACTCCAAGTGCAAACCAAGACTCCTGGAATTGACAGAACACCGATTGAAATGTTTCAACAAATGGATGCCATATCAAAATCAAGAAATTTGGAAGTGTGCTACATGGCCGGCTGATTGGGAGAAATCCATACTTGTGCCCATTCCATGAAAGGTGATACAACAGATTATTCAATTTAGTAAATATTAATATCATACCAAGGTTAAAATTTTGTGAAGATAATTAAAGAACAGTAGAGTTGTACATCAACATATCCTCTGAGAAATTCAAAATGGATTCAAAAGAGGACATGAACTAAAATATTTCATTGCTAATATCAGCTAGATCTTGGCTAAAAGAAAATACAAGAAAGATATTTAGCTATATTTTATTAGTTATGCCCTGATGGTGTAGGGAGTTATTTATTGGGCTGTACTCTTAAGGTCAGCAGTTCGTGTCCTCCAGCGGGTCCAAGGGAGAAAGGTGAGGCTTTCTGCTCCCAGAAAGGTTTACAGCCTAAGACACCCAAAGGTGCAGTTCTCTGTTTTACAGTAACACTAAGACTCAACTTGACGGTAGTGAGTTGGGTTTGAGTGTTATTTGTTGTTATTTTCAGTTAGTGAGTTAGCTAGTTTGTTGGTATTCAAAGGAATTCCACTGTGTTGGCCATAACAAACTATGTCTAATTTTGCAAAGAATAGAAAGTCCCGACACTTCATTGTGCTCATGTGGAAAGTGTACATAGACTAGCCAAGAGGCAATCATTCGAAGGCAACAAAGGGATACTGTGTGGCTGACAATCAAGACAGGTGTTCATACGTTTTCCCAGCTGCATGCTGAGCAAACTGTCCAACAACCTGGAGTATAGGAAGAACGTGGCATCAGGATTGGAGGAAAACTTTATAACTATCTGCAGTATGCAAATGACATAATGCAAAGATAGAAGTGAGAACTTCAAGCACACTTACTAAAAATCAGTGATTCCAGAGCTCAGTACGGATTATACCTCAATGTAAAGAACACAAAGATATTCACAATTAACCCGAAAAACAACACTATGAAAGATAAATGGAAAAGAGATTGGCATTGTGAGGAATTCCCTTGTACTTGGAATCACAGTCAGCACCCAAGGAACAGCTGTCAAGAAGTTCAACATCATATTATGTGGGGCATAGCTTGCCAAATACCCCTTTTAAAGCATTAAAAAGCAGAGTGTCACTCTGGAGACTGAAGGATGCTTCTTTCAACTACACATAAATGTTTAAAAGCTGGACAATCAAAGGAAGATCAAAGAATCGATGCGTTTGAATGACGGTGTACAGGAAGAATCTTGAATATACCACGGATTGCCAGAGAATGAACGCCATCTGTGTTGGATGAAGTAGGACCCATTGGATGAAGTAGGACAGGAATTCTCTTCTCAGAAGCAAGGATAAGAAGACTTTGTATCCTTTACATTAGACATGTTCTTAGAAGGAACTTTTCCCTTTTAGCACAGTGGTTCTCAACCTGTGCATCGCGACCCTTTGGGGGTCGAACGACCTTTTCACAGTAGTTTCCCAATTCATAACAGTAGCAAATTTACAGTTCTGAAGCAGCTACAAAAATAGTTTTATGGTTGGGGGTCACCATAAGGGTGTGGCATGAGGAAGGTTGAGAACCACTGCTTTAGCAGGACATCATAGCTGATAAAACATGGGACCAATTAAAAAAGAGAAAGTATCTCCACCAGGTAGATTGCTTTATTTGCATGTGAAAGCTGGACATTGACTAGGAAGACCATAAAGAATTGATGCATTTGAGTTATGCTTTCGCCAGTCTTACAAAGATTGTGGGAACGCCACAGGACAGAAGAGAGTTTCCTTCTGTGGTCTAGAGGGCTTTTGTGAGTCACAGCTGACTCAATGGCACCTAAACGAGAGCCTTGTTAAGTTTCTTGTAACAAAATGTCCCTGTATGGAATCAGAGGGAGGTAATGACTTAGAGCCTGGGTGGCATAGTCATTGAGCACTGGGCTGTGTGTCTGTCTGGGTTGACTAGAGAAACAAATTCACTGACTCATATATGTGCAAGAGATAAATTTATATCAAGAAGTAATTATGCATCAATAAAACACCCAAGCCCAATCCAGATCAAGCCCATATGTTTGAATTTACCCCATATGTCCGATATTATCCCATGAATTCCTCTTGAGACTCAAGCAGCACATGAAATGATCCCAAATGCAGGAAGATCACAGGCCAGTGGTTGGAAAGTCCTGTGGATCCAATGTCAGTGGATGCATCTCCTGGGCTCCCGCTGCCATCAGCATGGCTCCATATGGCTTGTCAACAGGAATGTGTAGCAGAGAGTGAGTCCTGCCTCCAGGGAGGAAGAGAGCAAGTCCAAGAAGATTCAAGTGAAGACCTCATGCCCAGAAGGAGGGGTCACCAGGCTCCACCCTTTCATTGTTATTTATCAAGTTGACGTGAAATTGTGTAACTACCCCAGGCTGTGATCTGCAGGAGAAAGAGGGCACTTCCCGTGTTCCTCAGGAGAAAGAGGGCACTTCTACTCCTGTAGAAGGTTACAGTGTCAGAAACTCAGAGGACAAATTCTACCCTGTCCTCCAAGGTCAGTGTAAACCAGCACTGACTTAATGGCAGCATGTTTGAATGGGTTTAATCAATGTGTCACAAAAGGATTATATCTTTTCTGTGTAAGTGGGGCACAATATTTATATTCCAACTATGCCCACCTCTTACTAAGCACGTAGTTTCTCTGTTCTTGAAATCGTAGGTTATAGATTGAGAAATGCAGCAGATTGTAGTCCAATGTGTGACCACTGTGGCATTCTATCTATGATGACATATTCATTTCATGTGGTGACAGTAGCAAAATACCACAGACGAGGGAGACACAAAGGCCTTCAATGAGGCAATGGCAGGCTCAAACATAAGAGGAGGAGGGCACAGGACCAGGCAGGGTTGATTCCGTTATACACAGAGTCACTATGAGATGGGACCAACTAGATAGTGCCTAACAACAAGGTAAGCACAAGTTAAGGAAATAAAACTCCACATTATTGGACGAACAGAGAACATCATGATAAATGAAGGCAAGATTAAAATTGTCAAGGATTTCATTTCACTTGGATTCACAATCAATGCAAAAATCAAACTGCATATTGCATTAGGCAAATCTGCTGCACAAGACCTCTCGAGAATGTTTAAGAGCAGAGATGTCACGTTGAGGACTAAGATGTATCTGACCCAAGACCATGGAAAGGCAGACAATGAATAAGTAAAACCATAAAAAAGTAATGCATTTGAATTATGGAGTTGGCAAGGAATATTGAAAGAACGACGGACTACCTGGTGGCATTGTAGTTACACGTTGGGCTGTGCTCAGCAAAGTCCACAAAATCATCCACCGCTCTGAGGAAGAAAACAAGCTTTCCACTGCCATAAAGAGAAACAGCCTCAGAAACTCACAGGGGCAGTCCTCTCTGTCCTTTAGGGTCGCTATGAGTAAGTACAGTATTGAGTCGATGGCAGTAAGTTTGATGAACTGCTAGAAGAACAAAAAAATCCATCTCTGAAGAAGTACAGCCAAAAAGCTCCTCAGAATCGAGCGTGGAGAGATTTAATCTCACAAGCTGTGGGCTGTTATCAAGACGGACCAGTTTCTAGAGAAGGACATTCTGCTCGGTAGAGTGTTAGTGGAAAAGGAAGGCCTTCAAGGATATGGGTTGACACAGTAGCTGCAACAATGGGCCCAAGCATAGACATGGTGAGGATGGCACAGACGGTGCAGCATTTCTTTGTCTGGTACATCAGGTCCCTGTGAGTCAGAAATGACTCCACGGCATCCAACAACAACGTGTCACTAAAAAGAACAGAAATGCGTTGTCTCAGAGTGTTGCATTCAATAAATCTGCTGCACAAGAACACTTCAGAGCATTGAAAGGCAGGATATTACTCTGGGGACTAATGTATTAGTTGGGTACATTAGAGAAACAAAGCCACAGTAACTCATGTATAAGAGTTTTATATAAAGGTTAAGAGCACATCAAGAAAACATCCCAGCCCAGTGCTGCCCAAGCCCACAAGTCCAACATTAACCCATACATCTGATGTCAATCCACAAAGTCCTCCTCCATCTCCACAAAACATACACAATGACACCGAATGCAGGAGGAAAGCCGAATCAGTGACTGTGTCAGCATCTCAGCGCTGGCAGGGTTCTCTACACGGGTGCTCCAGCACCCGGGGCTGCATTGGGGTAAGTCCACGTGGCTTTTCCTTGGGGATGTCTTACAGGAAGTGAGCCTTGTCAGTTGAAACAGGGAACTGGCTAAGGCAGCTGCGCCTTGGTCCGACCATCACAAAGCAAGAGACCTGAGAACCAGAAAGGCAAGGCTCATCCCTCCGCCCTTCAATTAACCCCACATGTGTTTATAGTCCAGGTTGTCACAATAAACTAACTACCTGAACTAAGGTGCACCTAACCCAAGTTTTAGTAATTTTTAGCTGCCTCATATGCATGTGAAAGTTGGACATTGACTAAGGAAGATCATGGAAAAATAGATGCATTTGAATTGTGGTGCTGGAGAAGAATATTAAAACTACCATGAACTGCTTAAAGCACAGACTGATCTGCCTTGGAAGAAATATGGATAGGGTTTTCCTATGGAGTCAAGGGTGGTGAGACTTCATCGTACATATTATGCACCTATTGTCAGGAGAAACTAGTCCCTGGAAGAGGACATGATGCTTGGAAAACTATAGGAGACTCCGGATAGGGCAAGATATGACAAAATAACAATCTATAAATTATCAAGGGCTCATGAGGGAGGGGACAGTGGGGAGGGAGGGGATAAAAAGAGGACCTGATGCAAAGGGCTTAAGTGGAGAGCAAACGCTTTGAAAATGATTAGGGTAAAGAATGTATGGATGTGCTTGATACAATTGATGTATGTATATGTATGGATTGTGATAAGAGTTGTATGAGCCCCTAATAAAATGTTTAAAAAAAAACAAAAAAAACTATAGGGTAGTGAAACCTAGGACGGCCTTCAAGGAGATGCATTGACCTAGTGGCTCCAACAGTGGGCTCAGGTATAGGAACAATTGTGAGGAGGATGCAGGAACAGACAGTGCTTTGTTCTGTTGTGAATAAGGTCACTATGGGTCAGAAGCAACCCACAGCAATGCTTCTGGAAGCCATCATAGGAATGGGTATGTTGATTCCTTCTGAGGGGGCAGCACCTCTCTTAGCTTCTGGTGTCCATCAGCCATAACTGGTATTCCTGAGACTGTAGAGGCCATGTGTAGGCCATCTTCACCTGGCCCTCCTCTGTTTCCTTTTCTGCATATCTGTTCTCCTCTTTTTAAAGACATCAACCATATAAGACTAAAATAGCCTCATACTAATCTAGCTAATGACATCCTCAAAGACTCTATTTCTAAATGGGTTCACATTCGCAAGCACAGGGTTGGGGACTTCAGTACATTTTTGGGGAGGTCACAATTCAATTCAAAGCAAGTGAGGAGCAAGCCTTTGTGTGAAAGTAAATTAAAACTGCAGGTATGGAAGGTACATTAGAGGAGGACGCTTCCACTGAGAGACTAGAGAGAACACTGTCCTGACAAGAGACAGTAAGTGGCAGAGATAGGGAGAAAAGTGGAGTGGAAAGATACTTGAATAGGACTTTATAGCAATGTAGTTACAACAGGATAGGGGTATAAAGAATCCAGCACGACCTTGAGATGCCTCAAGTTTATGATTCACAACAGTAATGCTTGTTTACTTCTGTTTTAATTCTAGAATGAAAAGAAGTTGTACTCGGTTGGGGAAGACGTTGAAATTGTATGCTTTACTGGATTCAGAACCATTGGATACCAGTACTTCCGATGCTTACCAGACCAAACCTGGAGGCAAGGAGACGTGCAATGTCAACGTGAGAACCTGAGCAGATTCTGGGTGGGATTACTCTAAAGGATGGATGTACCCGATATAAATAGAGGCATAGCCTGAATCAGAACATCTACCCTTTTTTTTCCCTCCCTGAAATTCTGGTAAAAAGATTTAGTGAAGCAGAAAATAAGACTCTTTGCTAAAATTAGATTTTAAAATATCTTCATATTTCAGTTCTCTTGTCCTTGTCTTTTTAGCCTCATACTCATAAGGCTGTGAAGTATGCACTTAAAAAGCAAGCCAGGAAGTCTGCAAACCACATATAACCATAGACATCTGCTTTGCTGATGCACAAAGGTGTACAAATTGATGGCTCTCAGGAAGATGATACATATAATCTTCCTGTAGCCAAGTGGCTATTTACATGAGATGTGTTTTCCCCGTAGCTCGACGCCTTGCAGCACAGCCATCTCCTTGACTGAAGAAAGTGGTAAAGGCCTTAGCTTCTCAAGAGTGCATGGCCCCTACGAGCTTGTGGGCTTAGCAAAGACCTTTGTTACAGTAAAATGCAAAATCACGCAAACAAAAATCACGATCCAAGGACCAAACAGCCATTATGATGCATCATGAAGCGGAGCTGGGCCTCAGGTCAATGAGCACGTTTTGCCTCTCTGTCACTCACAATATAGTGACTTGCCCATTAGAGAGGAGGGGCAGACATCAATGTATTTAAAGCAAAAAGCCTGAATAAAGTAATGAAAATGGCGTGTGTCCAGAGGCAGTTTGGGAACCTGGGAGAAGAGTCCTGGGGTCTTGCTGTTATGATTTTCCCCAGAGTCCTTTTGACCCATGCCAACCCCAAGTGGACAGAGCAGAACGGGTCCATGGGGTTGTCAAGGCTGCGACCTTTCTGAAGCGAATAGCCAGGACTGATTACTGAGGAGCCTCTAAATGAGTTCAAATCACTGACTCTGGGGTTCAGAGTCAGACGCTTAATTATTTTCATGCTGAGAAACTCCCTTTAGACCCTTCACCTCGCAATGTTTCTCCCAAAGGAGGCATTATCGCTTAATGACTAATGGCACTCTCGCTTCAATCTCACTCAAAGTGTCTTCTTTAGTTTCATAAAGTCTGCCCATATTTGCGTAAGAATTCTACTCTCCGGCTCCTCATATGAAATACTTTTCTTCTTGCAGGGATAGGATGCCTCAAGCCAGTTCTTCAGGAAGGCCTCTCCCTCTCCCCCTTTGAGACTGTGTATAAGATTGGAGACTCCATTGAGATAACCTGTCCTAAAGGACTTGCAGTGGCTGGGCCTTCAAAGTACAGGTGCAGTGGGGATTCCTGGACACCACCCATTTCAGACTCCCTCACCTGTGAGAAAAGTGAGTAATAGCTAAGAATTCTAGGGTCTGCTGAGGGGATATATCCCAGGATTGGAAGTATATCATCTCTGGTGAAACTACTTTTCTTTTTTTAAAATTTAATCATTTTATTGGGGGCTCTTACAACTCTTATCACAATCCATACATATATCCATTGTGTCAAGTACAGTTGTACATTTGTTGCCATCATCATTTTCAAAACATTTGCTTTTTACTTGAGCCCTGGGTATCAGCTCCTCATTTTTATCCCCCTCCATTCCCACACGCCCCTCCTTCATGAACCCTTGATGATTTATAAATTATTATTATTTTGTCATATCTTACCCTGTCCGGCATCTCCCTTCACCCACTTTTCTGTTGTCCATCCCTCAGGGAGGAAGTTATATGTAGATCCTTGTAATAGGTTTCCCCTTTTCACTCACCCTCACAACCCCCTCCTGGCATCGCCACTCAAAGCACTGGTCCTGAAGGGATCATTTGTCCTGAATTCCCTGTCCTTTCAGTTCCTATCTGTACCAGTGTACATCCTCTGGCTTTAGCCAGATTTTTAAGTAGAATTGGAATCATGATAGTGGGGTGGAAGGATAGGGAAGCATTTAGGAACTAGAGGAAATTGTATGTTTCATCGTTGCCGTATCGCACCCTGCCTGGCTCGTCCCCTCCCCGTGTTTTAGGGAAGAAACAAAAGGTTCCATTGGAGGGCTACGCTGTATTTCACCTTGTATAAACAGTGAGGTCAGAGCCGATTTGATGGCACCTAACAACGACCAAGAATGAGGTCAAACAGCAAAGGGGAAGTGATGGCTCTGCTTGATGCAGTCAGCTATGCTCCTTCGAGGGAGAGTCAATCTGTCTTTCCCGTGGAAAGCGACACTATGAAAGGAATGCAAGCGTTTTCTTCTGAAACTCTCAGAATGGAATGTTAGTTATAATTTTTTCATAAAATGGAGAGCCATTTCAAAAAATAGTACACACATTATAAAGCGTTGATGTTAACCTAAAACATAGAAATGGTATTCACCAAGTCCTCCATGTAGGATAAAGATTTTTTTACTTCCTGTGTGGTCTTAGGCTTGAGTTTCAAAGCATCATCCTCAAAAGTAAGCAGAGCTACACTTCCTCAACCGTATTGCATAATAACAATTACTTTAAAACAATAGTTTTTAACTCCGCGTGAGACATTGTTTTCAAAAATTACCACTGCCCAAACAGAGTCAACTCCTGGCACCACACCAGCCTGCAACAGGGTCGATGTTTAAGTAGACAAGGCACAGAAAGGAGGACTATACACACAAGCACATTTAGATTTGAGAGACAATATTATTTATGCATCTATACCTTTGTTGAACTTATATCATCATCTGGTGGAGCATACAGGAAGCAGGGTTCTAAAACTTTTCAAACATAATCAAACACCTCAAGAGAATCATCTGGTGGGCCTGGGAGCTCAGTACCATAGTTTCAGGAAATGCCAACGTCAATGGGCATAGCATAACTCACCAAGGCAGTGTTTCACAACCTACCTGTGCAGGTGCACATTCACACTCACTCCTCTGTGGTCAGAAAACACCTTTAAATCGTAATCAATCTAAACTTACATACAAAATTTTTCCCCTCTAGACAAAGAAGATAGATCTCTGATGTTTTATACTGTCTCTAATTATAATAGAACTAGAAATGAGTGAAAGTTGTTACATAAAAAGGAAGAAAATCGTCAGTAAAACAGAGCATGCGTTCCTCTCAATATGTGTAGGACAGTGCGCTGCACAGCATCTTATAGTGTCACTTGGATAGGGAAGTCTCGGAGTTGTTTCGGTGTGAGCGTGTTGCTTTCTGCTGGAGTTGGATGGTGCATGCCTCCACAGTTCCTCCTTTCCTCTGAGAAATCGACCCCCCCCCCCTGCAGAAGATCCTGGGACCTCACCCCTTCACAGATTGCAATGTGTTTGCATTCACCTGCAGCGCGGAATCTGCTGGGAGCGCATGGCAGCTTCGTGCCAGTTCAGGCTTCAGCACTTCCTAGGCACACACAAGTTCCTTGCAGGGGATCACTGGAACTTTGAAAGCGGTGGTGACAGCGCTCTGTGTTACTTGAAATTGGATTCTCCTTGGAAACCATTTACATCTTCGAGAGTCTCCCTGAACTAGAGTGTGGATTTATTTACAAAAGGCAAAAACACACCACTATACAAAAATAAAACCAATCCCACATCAGTGTAAATTTTAGTACCTGAGTACAGGCTCTAGGTTTCCACGATCGTGTTGATTCTAGGCTGAATTTCACCATACGAAATGAGCGTGTCAGCAGACAGCAATGGAAGGAAATTAAGAAAATCTATCAGATTTGAAGTCTTTCTTTTTGCCTCTAGCATAAACCCTCTTCCTTTATGAAATCTTCTTCCTCATAGACTGGGAAGCAGCTACGTGCAAACACTCTCTGCCCTGGTCTGCTGTCTGTTGTAACAGACTGTGCAGATACAGACCACCCACTGTCACTCCCTGACAGAACTTGCTTACCAAGGCCGTTTTCATCCTATGGATGTCAGATCCAGAGCAGGGAGATAGACTTTAACTTGAGAGGTCAGCAGGAGGACCAGTGGAACCAGTCAAGGTTCTCTGAGTCGGCCTCAAATATAAACAAAAGCACTCAAGGTTTCCCATCAGATAATATACTCCAAGTGTTATTGCTTCCACTGTCATCCACAGCCTCCTGCAAACCAGAAGTTCACGATTTAAGCTCTGAAACCATTCCCTCCTTTATATTTTGATTAGATTACTTACAGGCATTGGATCACACTGGCTGGTGTGCTTTTTCCATGTGGACTTAGTTGATGCCTCATTTAGATGGCTTGCTTGTTTGAAACCAAGCTTTTAAGACCCCAGATGCTATTCTTTTTGATAGCCAAGCACCAACTAGTTTCTTCACCATCAGTTGCTATAGCGCTCATATCTTCAGTGATTTCTTCATGAGGGCAAGCATCAAGTAGGGTCATGTCATAAGAAGTAATTATTCTTAGATTGGGGCTAGAATTAAGTGCCAGCCCCAAATCCATTCTTGCATCTATGGTCTTTATATGTCTCTGGTTCACCTTAGAGACCTCTTTGCCATTTTATGCTAGAGAGCATTATCAATTATCCCCCTGGGGCACCACTTCCACAGCCATCAAGTCGATACTGAGGCCTAGTGACCCCGCGGATCACAAGAGAGAACTGCCCTTGTAAGTCTCCAAGCCTGCAAATCTCCACAGGAGTCAACAGCCTATCCTCTCCCTACAACTAAGAATCCTACTGGACAGCTTTCATAATTTCCCAATAATAGGCACTATCATCTATTTACCTACTGACCATGTCTTAAGTTAATTCACTCCTTTCCATGTTCACCTATGCCATCCTTTTTCACCCGAACTACTACTATATTATCCCCATAGATTGTCTACTCATGACCCTCTTTCCCACACAAGAAAAGCTCAAACTCGTTGCCATCAAGTCAGTTCAGACTCATACCAACCCTACAGGACAGAGGAGACCTTCCCCTGTGGTTTTCTGAGACTAAAACTCTTTATGGGAGAAGAAAGCTTAGTCTTTCCAAGTCACTGTGCTTTCCCCAGACAGAAGCCATAATGGACTTCTTTTTCACAGTTCAGAAATGTATTACACCTCCCTCTGCGTAAAACCCTTCAAAGACTTCTCACTCTTTAGAAAATAAAAACAAAAATTCCTCAAATGCCCTGTAATCTCCCGAAGAGCCTTGCACGCTCCTACTCGGGCTGCATCTTGACCTCGGCTCTTCTTCCTCTGCAACCTTATTGACCTCGTTTCAGCTCAAGGAAAGTCACAGGCGCCCTCTCACTTGAGCAGGTTGGATGTTTCCATTGCTTGGAGCACTCCGATGCCCGCTCTCCTTGCCCATTTCAGCATTTCCAACCATTCTGGATTCACCAGAGTATTTGATTGCACACGTTCCTTCGCTTTAATGGCAAAAAGAGCAGCAACAATCATATTTGTGTTATGATGCATGATTCCTGTCTGGCTACCCCAAAGGACTTTCAAATCGATGATCAAAGGATCTGGGCCACACTGTGCTCTACTCCTTATCTGCAGACTGGTCCTTAAAAGCGAGGGTCCAGAGACTTCATCTCACATCACTGGGACATGTATCGGAAGGGACCAGCCCCTGGAGGACATCGTGCTTGCTAAAGTAGAGGGTCAATGAAAAAGAGGACTATCCTCAAGGAAATGGATTGACACCGTGGCTGCAACAATGGCTTGAGCATAGAATTGATTGGGAAAGAGCCACAAGGCTGAGGAGAGTTTTAGTCTGTTGGCCATCGGGTCACAGTGAATTGAAACGGACCCAACAGCAAATGAGAACGGCAGCAACACAATTTCCAGAATCTAAATCTGTGCTAGAAACAGTTGAAGTGCTCACTTCATAGTTTGAAAACAAACCCCAAACCCACTCCCCTTGCAGCCTTTCAACTCACCAAGACTTGACAAGAGGAACGGAACAGCTCCCGAGGTTTCCAACAGCGTGAGTCTTTACAATAGCAGACAGCTAGATCTTTGGGCAGCTGCCCTGGAGCCTAACCAGTGAACATAAAGACCACCCATGCCATTGGCTTTCGTTCTCTGAAGACCGTCCTTTGAGTCAGAACATACCAGCTTGAGGACCTTGGAACAGACTTTTCCAATAGACTATTTTATGGCAACGAATAGCCCAATAGACTATTTCATCGATATTTTAAAAATCTAAAAGGAATGCTCTAATTTCCGGGGGCAAATGAGAAGCTTCCCCCACTGCTTTCCTTTCCTGAATTCAAGCATGGTTTCTATCCTTTTCCTTTCATTGATTTCAGATATCCTGGAAAAATTACAGGGCCATTGTCACCTGGGACAAAAACAGTCAGGAGCTGAATGCGTTTGCATGTCTCTAGAAGACTGTAGGTAAGTGATACCCTATGGAGTGTGTATGAAAATTGGAAAAGCCAATCTAGTGTAACTAGCTTGATGGAGGATCTGAGCGTATTGAAGCACAAATATGGAACATATTAATTTTTTACATGACTGATACCTCTGTGCTCTATTGAATACCACTAGGTAGCAAGCTTTCTTACTTATCTTTCAGCCTGGGTCCCTAAGTTTACATGGCTTTTGGAAAAAATTATTAACACAGTATCATTTGGACATAAGGATTTATTACTATTCATTTTAAAACTCCAGATTCAACTATCTCAAAGATTTTTCCTTTCTCTGAAATACAAGGCAAATTTGTGGCTCTAAAAGCTTGAAGTGAAAAAAAAAGTTAATATAGATTTCACACACTCATAGCTTTACCTGTTTATGCCTTCACGCTGGCTCAGAGAGCCTGGGAAGTAAAAATGACAGATCCTCGCAAGACTGTCACTACTAGCTCCAATAACTGCCTTTTCTTTTCATGAACCAGCCCAAGAGCAGCAAGATGGCTCAAGAGCCAGTTTCAGCTAAGGTTGATAAACAAGTCTAAAATACCACTATTATAAACATAAAACTTCAGTTCTCTATCTAATAAAGTAAATATCAGAAATCTGAGGCTTCTGTGGTGACTCATTTCATGTGAGACTGAAGCTTCTTCCAGTTTTCTGGTCTGCAATCCAAGATTTCTCTGCCTTAGCAGCTCCACTCAGGGACGTCATCCTCAGGACTTGTGCAGTATGAGGTCTAGACCCTCACTCTCTCTTTTCCCTTCTTGCTTTGCTTCCATGTAGGCATGGCAGGCCGGCCCCTCTCTCCAACTGGTAGGTTTCGTGTTGTGCATCTCTGTAGCACATACCTCTAGGTGGGGGTCGGTTTGGCTCTGATGGGGCCGGCCCTGTAGACCTCTCTGCTCATGAGCTGCTGCGTGTGGTTACGTTGCTCTCAAGGTCTGATGTACCGTGGTGGGGTCTGCACAATCCCCTCCCCCTGGGGGAACTAGTGCCCTGCCACCCCAGTGCCATCGTTGCCCTCTCTCACCCACTTTTCTCCTCCTCCCCCCCCACTTCCCCCTTCTTTGTGTCGGAATGACATGTGGGGTTTGGTCTGTCCCCACTTTATTGCCTGCACCTGAGCCCATATAGTGTGAGATAAGTGGCTTTCCTTCTATACCTGCTGTGCTGATTATACTTACCTCAGTGGACTCACATTGTACTTGTCCTTTTGTGACTGGCTAACTTTGCTCAGCATGATTTCCTCCAACTCTTCCCATTATGTGCTTCATGTGATCATCAGTGCTTTTCAGTGAATCAAAGTACTCCAGTCGTGGTGCTTCTTAAAGACAGCCCCAGGAGACTTTTGTCTCATGTGCTTTGGACAAGTTATCAGGAGACACCAGTCCCTGAGGAAGGACATCATGCTTAGTAAAGGGACGAGACGGTAAAAAGGAGGAGGGACCTTGATGAGATGGAGTGACACAGTGCTTGCAATAATGGGCTCAAACAAAAATACGTTTTCATTCAAGAGCACCTAATAACAACAACAAGGGGGCTCACCAACATGGTCACACCAAGGGGAGTCGTGAATTGTAACCCTTTGGCAAGTTGCATAGCCACTCTGCATAAAATGGGACTTAAATTACTAAAGTAGAAAGAGAGAATTGCTCCTGCATAAAGAGAAATGAAGCCCAGATACATTCTACCCCATTGATGAAACCTGAAAACATTATGCTGAGTAAAATAAGTCCATCGCAAAGGGAAAACACTGTGTTACCTCACTTAAATGAATTATCTAGGTCAGGAAAGTGTATGGAGACCACAGTTTATTTGTGGTTATCAGGGGTGATGCTGCTGCTGCTGCTCTTATGTGTAGTTGAGTTGATTGAGACTCAAAGAAACCCTATGTGATAGAACTGTCCCTATTGGGTTTTCTAGAATGCATTCTATTTACTGAAACGTCCCTAGTGGTGGAGTGGTTAAGCAAGCAGGTCAAACGGTCAGGAATTTGAACCCACCACGTACTTGTGGAAGCAAGATATACTAGTCCGCTTCCATAAAGATTTCAGATTTGGAAACCTACATAGTTGATATCGCTGTTTTTATTGTTGTTGTCAAGTGCCATCAAATCGGTTCCAACTCACAGCGTCCCTGTGTAAAACAGAACAAATACTGCCTGCTCCTGCATGATCCACACAGTTGTCATGTTTGAGACCCTTGTTGCGGCCAGCGTGCCATTCCTTCCTGTTGAGGGCCCCTCTCTTTTGCTGACACTCTCCTTTACTAAGCATGACGGCCTGTTCCAGGGTCCTCTCTGGTCTCTTGTCAGTGAAGGTAGATTCAGTGGCAATAGGTATTCTTTCTAGGAGCACATCACCTGGTTTCTCTCCCTCAGAACAAATGGATTGGTCCAACCGCCAACCTTTCAGTTAGTTGCCACACACATGAAACTGCTGCATCACCAGGGCAGTCAGGAAGCAGAAAGTGAGTGTCATTGTTCAGGAAGCAGTGAATTTCTGTTTATGGTCCTGGAAATTTGGCATTGATTATGGATGACAATAGCATAACATGATTAATGAATTATAACTCATACACATAAAAATATTTTGGGGGCAGGGGGGAGTAAAGACAGGATGTATGTTGGAGCAGGAAGACAACAGACTTTATCAGAGTTGTCGATGCTTCACTTCTAACCCTGATTATGTTAAAATCATCTTCTCGTGTATTCTATGTGAACAAATGCTTATAAAGACAGATTTGTTAATTTTTGGATAGCTAAAGACATTCTTTACTGATGTTTTACATGGAAACAATGCCAGATGGGAAATAGTCAAGAGAAAGCTGTCTCTCTTTAGCACAAGCAGTCCAACTCCGATCTTCTTGTTCCTTGAGCATCTCACTCAGGGCCTACTAACTACAAGATCAGGGGTTCAAAACCACCAGCTACCCTCACGGTGAAAGATGGGGCTTCTTACTTCTATAAAGAGTTAGTTTCCCAAAAAAAGAGTTACAGTCACAGAAACCCACAGAGGAAGTTCTACCCTGTCCTACAGGGTCACTCTGAGTCACAATTGACTCAGTGGGAAGGAGTTTTATTCTACATGGTGTGAAAACAATCTATTTCCTGGACCTGCTCTCTCAGCTTTGCCATCTCCTTCTACACACCAAGGCCTCTTATTTGGAGTTGGAGGTATTTGTGTAGAGGCCAACAACTTAGACTCTCTGAATTTAGAAAGTGGCTCTTTGCACTCAGCGGTAGGCTCTGACGTCAGTACTTAGAAACCGTCTTATACATTGGTTCCCTGATTATGACTCTGAAGTTCTCATACAAGAAGAATCACAGTTTGGTGCAACTGAGATCTTGTCCTTTCAGCATGAAGAGGCTATGACTACTTGTTCCATGTTCGTGGTAGAAGGTGCTTAGAGATTTAAGCAAATTTCTCAGAATGATTTCAAAGTTCATGCCCTTAATCATGAGAAATTGAATCTCTAACTATGTGAGTTAGAAATGTGATTATGAAATCAGTGAGTGTTAGCATTTGGAGGAAACACAGACTGTGTTGGCGAAGTACAGCGAGGATACTCCTTAGAAGCAAGGGTGACTAGGTTTCATCTCATGCAATCTGTGCATATTATCAAGCGAGACCAGTCCCTGGAGAAGGCTATCATGTTTGGTAAAACAGAGGGTACAAAAATGAGGAAGAGCCTCAATGAGATGGATTGGCTCAGTGACTATAACAATGGGCTCAAAGAAAACAGGGACTGTGGGGATGGCACAAAACCAGACGCCGTTTTGTTCTGTCACGTGTAAGGGGACTGTGGGTCAGCAATATAGTTGCTTGCCAGTGTTGGCAAGCAATAGAGCAGGCTGCTGATAGCTAGCAGGCAAGATGGTAGGCTATTGGCACAAGTCCAAGAACTGATGGTTGCTGAAACAAATGCAGAAATCCACATCAGCAAGGAGAGAGAGGAGTGAGTTCTCCATAGTGTACATATATGAATTAGACACACTCACAAGACACACAGACTATGACCTGAGTAAGACCTTGGACGTCACCATAATCTTCCCACAAGTGCTTCCAACACAGTGCAGATCCCACCCTGGAGTTGTTCACCTTACGTTACGTCACATTATGGGAGAGACCTTACTGCCAAACTACTGAAGATCCTGGATCAACCAAGTTGACCCAAAACTTCACTGTCACACCATTCTTCTCACACAGTGACTTATTTTGGGGGTTAGTATGACAAAGACAACTGTCACTTGAAAGGAGAGATTTAGGAGGGCGAGACATAACTAGGACAAAAGTCAATTACAGCCAATTTATGAAAGATCTTGATTAGCAGAGCTTAAGGATTTAGACTTTAACTTATAGGTAATTATGACTTAAAGATTAAAAGGAAATTTTAGAAAAATAAATCTCAGGTGCCATGGAGAGTGGGGAGATTAAAAAGGAGATGTTGGTTCAAGTGGGAAACAGAGAGGTAAGTGAAAAGAACAGTAGGTGGTAAATTAACATAATACATTGATTTATGCCCTTTCCCTTTGTCTGAACTTCTAAAGTAAATACTGATTTTCTCTCTTCCACAGCTCTTATTCAGAAGAACTCTGTGTATATGATAAAACTTCCAGCAATCATTTTACTTCATCTGTTTGTGAGTTTTCAGCCGAGAAATGTTTGAATAATCGGCAACTGCATTTTTTACACATTGGTTCCTGCCAAGATGGCCAACGGTTAGAATGGGGTCTAGAAAGGGTACGCCTTTCACCAAATAGCACAAGGAAAGAAGCCTGTGGCTATGACACCTGCTATGACTGGGAGAAATGTTCAGGTGAGCGCCAGAGGTGACAGCGTGCTATGTTCTTGCTTTTCAGCCGTTACACACCTTATTTGCTTTATAGACAATCTTTACTAAAACTAACATTTGACTGATCAACAATAATTTCATATTAAAAAAATAATAAAATCCTTTAAATTGAAAGAAAACTATGTGACCTTCTTACAATTATAAAGAACCACCTTACAGAGGTGACAAATTGCTGGTATAACTAGAAGCCCCATAATATCTTTTTTCAATTTTCCCAGGAACCTCATATACCTCAAAGGTGCTCATACATATAATTCATTCTTTAAAAATAAACTGAGATCAGTCACTACACAGTATTTTATACATAACTGTTTTAAACTTAATGTATCATGAAGCAATTTTCAATTTCCTTATGCATTATTCTCTCATACCATTTTACATGTTCATCTGTGTAATGTCGATACGGATTTTCTGTGACATATTTAACTAAATTTCTGGCTGTCATTGTTGTTTTTGTTGTCATTTCTATTGTTAGTTAAGTGACTCATAGCGACACTTTGTAGAACAGAACAAACACTGCCAGGCCCTGGGCCATGGTCACAATTGTCCTGGGTCTTTCATTCTTTTGCCCCCCTTCTACTTTACCGATCATGATGTCCTTCTCCAGGCACTGGTCTCTCCTGACGACATGTCCAAAGTACGTGGGACAAGTCTCTCCATCCTTGCTTCTAAGGAGCATTTGTTCCTTCGACTGCATAGGGCACTTCCAATACTCTTCACCGGTACCATAATTCAAATGCATCGGTTCTTCTTACTCTGGCTTATTCAATAGCCAACTTCCACAGGCATAGGAAGCAGTTAAAAATACCTTGGCTAGGCTTCTTGATTCTCTGTTACGTATTTTGCTATAATTTTTGGAATAGGAAACGCAGGACGGAAGAATCTATAGAGGAAATGGCTAGATTAAGGGTTTTGAAGCTGAGGGGGTAATGGGGAGCTGGGAACAGGGAGCACAAGACGGAAGAAAATGTTTTCACCCTGATGGTAGTAGTGATTGTACAACACTTGTTGATTTTACTGAACTATTGAATTGTATGATGTCTGGATTGTGCCCTAACAATATGGTTTTTTAAAAGTGCAATAAAATACTTTGGCTTGGGTCAGGAGCCTCTTTGTCCTCAAAGTAATATCCTTGCTTTTCAACACTTCAAAGAGGTCGTGTTCAGCAGATTTACCCAATGCAATTAGTCATTTGGTCTCTGACTACCCCTTCCATGAGCATGTGCTTGTGGATCCAAGCAAAACGAAACCCTGACAACTTCAATCTTTTCCTCATTTATCATGATGTCACCCATTGGTCCAGTTGTGAGTGTTTTGTTCTCTTTATGTTGACTTTTACTTAATCCATACTAAAGGCTCAAATACTTGAATTTCATCAGCAAGGGCTTCAAGCCCTCCTCAGTTTCAGCAAGCAAGGTTGTGCCATCTGCATATTGTTAATATGCAGGTCGTTAATAAGCCTTTCTCCAATTCTGATAACTCTAGGTCTTTGCACATTTCATTATGACACTTTACTTTGTCTTCGCAAGTTGCCCTTTGAAATTTTCTGTTCAGCTCTTCCACGTCATCATTTCTTCCATTTGCCTTAATTGCTCTAAGGCTAAGACAAGTTTCAGAGTTTCTCCTGGCATCCACTTGATCTCTTCTTTCTTTCCTGCCTGTCTCTCAAGCCCGTTGGCTTCTTCAAGTCTGGTGGTCTTGATGTCCTCCCACAGCTCATCAGGTTTTCTGTCACTAGAGCTCAATGCATCAAATCTGCATTGAGATGGTCTCAAAATTCAGCTAGGGATTTACCCAAAGTCATATGTTGAGTAATTAATATTGTTAGGCATTTGGACTTTCTGCTGCTATTATCTTATTTTGACTTATGCTTTGATAAATAAATCACCAATAAATCTACAGTCTAAGACCCTTAAGAAGTGTCTTAGAAAATGGAATTTAGTCCCTAATAAAATGTTAAAAAAAAAGATGATTAGGGCAAAGAATGTATAGATGTGCTTTATACAATTGATGTATGTATATGTATGGATTGGGATAAGAGTTGTATGAGCCCCTAATAAAATGTTAAAAAAAAAAGAAAATGGAATTTAAGGTAAAAATTCATGTAGGATATATTTGTTTTTTCTATTTTAAAATTTATTATAAAATATTCTAAATGTATATTTAAGAATTTACTTTTGGTGCAATGTATCAACTTGCTTTGCAAGAATGTTTTTTAACCAAAGTATATTCCTACCTACAAATTATGATAGTGATCTGCCCTTTCGCTCTCTCATCAAGCCTGAAAGTTATCACCTCCCTATAGCTCTACCAACTTGATAATTAATGGTGATACTACATTTCCATTTTTATAAATATTGGAGATTTGTATTTCTTTTGTGAAATATATGTACATTTGGTCTGAGATGAAGAAGGACCTTGAAGTAGCTTCATAGAATTCATGCAGGTGAGTTAGAAATTAGTATTTGACAGACTCCAGACAGACAGCTAGATTTCTTTTCTAACACATTTTCTGAAATTATCTCAAATTAGGCATAAAAATACATTTAGAAATTGTTCAACTTTTACTATGACCTTTGCAAAATTTCATCTTACTTTTGGGGGAAAACAAAAATGTTATTTCCTCTACTTGTATTTTTTCCCCCTTCTCATGTATTAGTCTAATGTCCTTGAGCTTAGTCCTGGTAAGGTGAGAGATTTTACGACCCAAGTGCCATCCCCCTGGTCCACTTAGAAGTGATGATCAGGATCCATTTCTCCTGAGGCCACAGGTGGAAAGGCCTCAAGCAGAAGGTGGTCAGCAGGTCACACCTGATGGCAACAAATCAGGAGGTCAACATCTGAGGCTTCCAACTTTCAAACCATACGGAACTTGCTATATGCTGTTGTTAATTTTGAGTGACATTGTTAACTTGCAGATTAAAAAATACTATTCTAAATGGCTCAAAGGGAGACCAAATAGCAAGGTGTTATATTCCAACCTAACTGCAATGCTTTGTCTAATATTGAGGCTATTCATATTTCTAGAATATGGTCAGTGGAGATTCACCAGAGACTCAATCCATGCAGAGACCCCGCAGACAGATTTTGAACTTCCAATATCAGCTGGAATATTCCACAAATAGGCATTCCCTCCTCTGGATTTGGATTTTATTATTTACAATCTTTCGATCACACAGACTGATGTGCTTCTTCCATGTAGACTTAGCAGATTCCACACTTAGATTGCTGCTTGTTTTGAGATAAGCCTTTAAAACCCAGGCACTTTCTTGGGTTTTTTGTTTGTTGGTTTGTTTGTTTTTACAAATTATTTTATTGGGGGATCTTATTGCTCTTATAACAATCCATCTGATTTCTTCATCACACTTTACTATAGCACCCATATTTTCATTGAGCTCCTCATGAGGTCATGTATCAAGCTGGGCCATGTCAGAAGAACTAAATGGAGAACATTATTTTCAAATATTTATACAAAAAAACAAAATATTGGACAGTAGGGAGGATAAAAATGGTACCTGAATACAAGTACACTACAACAGTTAGGTCAACTATTTGGGGATGTGTTTAGTAAGTTGACTTCTACTTTTTTTCATTCATTATGAATAAAACTCTTCTACAGCAAAGCATTTATTCTGCTGGGCTTTTTCCCCCACAAATGATTCTTTTCGATCTGTCTGAGTGAAAAATAAATGGGATTTACAATTTCATCTAAATTTGTACATTTCCTTTTACTCCTATACTGTTTCTAAATGCTCCACATATCCTGGAATCTACACTTTTCTGCAGGAACGAAGCGGGGAGGAGTCTGAATACCTAACCCTTAATTCTCACAACAGCAAAATGTTATCAAGTGGGAACATGAACATTTCTTAGAATTTTTCTTTAAATGATTTAGAATGTGGTTTTGGTCTTATTTACAACAAGAATACTCAAAGCAAATAATTATCTTAGAGATATGGTCTTCCTTTGCCAGTTTTTTAATTAGGTAAGTCAATACCTCGATGTCATGGTGTTTATACTTAGAGCTGATAACTCCAAGGTTAGGGGTTCAACTCGCCAGTTGCTCCAAGAGAGAAAGAGGAGGCAACCTGCTACCATAAAGATTTTAAAGTATCAGAAGCACAAAGGGACCATTCTCCTCTGTCCTAAAAGGTTGCTAGGGGTCAGAATCACCTCAGTGGAAGTGGGTGGTGGATAGAAAATCCCGTTTGGCATGGCACCGCGACACAGCATCAGTGTAAAAACCATAGCAATCATGAAGAGAGTAAGAGCTACCAATGCACTTTGTGCTCATCATGGCAAGTTGAGATATTGTTACTTTTTAATTGAATTGAATATCACTTTGATTAAATTGTGTTCTTAATTATATTGAGTAGTTTTCCACTCTCTTCCTTCTCTATCTAAATTGGGTTTTTTTAAGTCTTAAATGGAATGTCAAAGAAACATGAAATTCACTTTTTAAAATTAAAACGTGAATGGCTACCCAGGGAGCCTACTTTTATGGATAGTGACAATTCTGTATGAATTAAAATAATTTTTTAAAAAACAGAGAGGGAAACTTATTCAGCAGCCATTCTTCCAGCATCAAATATGTGGTGTCACTGGACTAGGCAGGGTAGAGGATTCGGTGATAAAGGGCACTCCCGAGGTAGCTTTATACAACAATTCCCTGAATAACACAAGGCACTGTGTGCTAAAAGCTGTTAACGGGAGAGAGAGCTTCTGGACTGGGAGAGTTCCATGAAGATGGAAACATGAGAACTGAGTGCAGACGGATGGCTTAGTGGGGATTGTGAGAAGAACTTTTTGGTTCCTGTATGCCCACTGCCATCAAGCCCATCCTGAGGCAGAGTGACCATATAGACTAGAGTAGAGCTGCTCCTTCCGTTTCTATGGCTGTAAATCTTTTCCAGAACAGAAAGCCGCCCCTTCCTCCCAGCTGGTCCATTCAAGCTGCTGACCTCGTGGTTAAGAGCCCAGTGCACAGCCCACCTACAGCATGGCCTCTGCTTTGTCACCAGGGCAGGCAGACTGAGAAGAACCTTCGATTAAATGGAAACATGCACACATATAAACAAACATGTCACCTTTAACTTAAAATTACCATATAGACTCATGTACAAGCTGAGTTTTTGTGGTAAGATTAGGTGCCTCAGCTTATAATCAGGTCGACTTATCCTTGAGTATATGTTGTATTTGGCATTGGTAAATGGCTTTGGTGAATTTACTTCTAAATAAGCGTTTCAACGCTTCAATGAATATAAGATTTATATGAATTATAAAGTGATTGAGTCCATAGACAAACCTCATGAGAGAGTTTTCTAATTTTACTGTTTATTGAAAATACAGATTTCTTGGCCTACTTCAGGTGCTTTCTTGAAAGAAATCTCTCTCTACATATAATATAGATTCATGGTAAAGAATTCAGCTGTGACTCATTATAGTTAAAACCTAATAGATTATTTATATATTTTTTAACATTTTATTAGGGGCTCATACAACTCTTATCACAATCCATACATATACATACATCACTTGTATAAAGCACATCTGCACATTCCCTGCCCCAATCATTCTCAAAGCATTTGCTCTCCACTTAAGCCCTTTGCATCAAGTCCTCTTTTTTCCCCCTCCCTCCCCGCTCCCCCCTCCCTCATGTGCCCTTGGTAATTTATTCATTGTTATTTTGTCATATCTTGTCCTATCCGAGTCTCCCTTTCCCCCCTTCTCTGCCATCCATCTCCCAGGGAGGAGCTCACATGTCCCCTCATAGAGGGGTTTAGGAGAGGAGATGGGTCAGTCAGGGTGAGAGGTAGTACCGATGAAGAACACAGCTTTCCCCCAGATCCTGGATGCTTCCTCCCCCAAACTACCATGATCCAAATTCTTCCTTGCAGGGCTGGATAGGGCAGAGGTTGTACACTGGTGCATATGGGAACTGGAGGCACAGGGAACCCAGGGTGGACGATACCTTCAGGACCAAGGGTGTGAGGGGCGATGCTGGGAGAGTGGAGGATGAGTGGATTGGAAAGGGGGAACTGATTACAAGGATCCACATATTTATATTTCTTTAAAAATTGAGGCAACTCATTTAGCTTCTCTAGGCTGTTTCTGAATGTGTGAAATTAGGATGACAACATATGGGGCATGCATTTGTTATGAAGATTAGATGAAACAGACCTATAAAGTACATAGCATAATATGTGGTTGTCTATCACACATGGCTATAAACCTACTAGGAAAGTATTAATGAGAAAAGAGGGAAAAAAGAACTGGTGTAAGACTGTGAAAATGGATCTTCAGGGAGATAGTAACCGATTGGTGTGTTCTGCTTTCTCATATCCAATCAACCTCTTACATCCATTCAATCTCAGCTGGTATTTTAGGGGCTGATGGCGTTGTCTCAGCTTTTCTGTTCATTGCCACGGAGGAACTCAGCAATCTGGGAGGGAGTTCAGCAAAACCAAGCCCTAAATTACCGTCTTTTCTTCTACTGCAGCCCTCACTTCCAAGTGCATCTGCCTCCTGCCCTTCCAGTGCCTCAAAGGTGGAAACCAGCTGTACTGTATTACAGTAGGATCAAGTACGAAAACAGCAAACATCTGTGAAGTGGGAGCTATAAAATGTGCCAACAAGAAACTGGAAATCTTGTACTCTGGAAGGTGTCTGACCTAACGCAACTACTGATCAACCGATTTACTGGCCATCGCGACTGTCTGGAATGTTATTGAAACACTTAAGAAGCTATGGACCAAAATTATTTCGCATTTGTTTTATATAGTGATTCTTCCCTTATTCCCTGCTTACCCTGTGCAGGTCCAGTCCACATCTCCCGGAAACACAACTTTCTTATCAGTCTAGTAAATTCTCTAGTTAACTGATTAAGTTACACTGCGTGAAAATTTAGGGACTTCTGCAGCTTTTCTAAAGTGTCTGGTATTAAGCACCCGCACAATTAGAAATAAGGACACAAATGGATAACTCAAAAATGTATTCAATAAATAGAGTAATATAATAATCTAAAACAGATTGGAAAACAACATGTTTGCATTCATTCAACAAATAATTCCTGAGTATCTGCCATGCCCACTTACTATCTATCATGCTGCATCCTGTCCAGGTATAGGGCATTATCAATGAATCAAATAGACAAAGATCTTTTCCTGCAGGTAACTCACAGTTGTTTAGGAGGAAGGTGAAGATATGCAATAAATTAAAAAGTCTTAAAATATCTTGTCTGTTTGGTGATAATTGCTATGACAAAAAACTAAGTAAGGAAGGGTGAATTCCGTTTTTAAACCTCATCATATTCAGGAAATAGCCCCGAGTAAGAAGCATCACTGTGAGCACAAGACTCAAGTGGAAATTACTTTCTTTAAAGAACTTAAGAGGAAAGTTCTAGAGCTCCATTATCTCCCGAAGGAGAAAAGAGATGAATGACCTTGGTGTCCCTCAAAAGGTCAACGTGCATCACAAAGCTTTGAAGCGCAAGTATGTGATGGAATAAATATGATCAGAGAAATTTGAAGAAATTTGTTTTTAGGGTAAACGGCCTTTCTTGTATTTAGAACATACCAGGAAGGACTCATTTCCTAAAGGCCAGGGTGTCATTTTTAATTAAAGAAGGGGAAGTGGTGGGGGAAGGGAGGGGGCCTCTAACAATTTCCCAAGTAATGATGCTGCAGATCAGGGACCACACGGTGAGAATCTCCAGGTTAGAGAATGAATCACCAAACAGCTAACTTGATTGGATTTTCCATTAAATTGGATTTTCCGTTAAAATCTTACCCAGACAATCTTCAAGTAAACAAACTGAAATCACTTTCTTGAAATTCATTGGGATTTCCACCAAGTTGTGGTACTGAGACTGGGGGGAGTGGGGGAGAAAGGGGGGAATGAGCCACATATACCTGGCAGCACTCTCAGTAGGTCTTATACATTTATCCCTTAAATGCAGTTCATCCTGCATCTCAGTGTAGAATTTGGGCCATAACAAACATCTTGTAATGCCCAAGAAGAAAGAGAATGAAAAAGAAAAAGAAAGAAAATGCACATTTCTGGTATAACAGAGGTTGAAGAACATTTTTTCCATCCCCAAATTCAGTATATTAGACCCCAACTGAGGGCCCACACCTTAAGGAGGACCAAATTAATCTCCCGGGCACTGAGTCAGTGCTGACTCACAGCAACCCCCTGTTGGTTTCAAAGAAGACCTACGTGAGTAGCAAGCCCAGTCTTTCTCCCTAGGAGCTGTGGGGCGCCTAGCACCTTAAGGAGAGTCATTCTCAAAGGGGTCAAGAACATTTCCTCAGGATTTGATAAGGTCTTTCTACTCGACTCTCACGCCAGCCCAGGCCTTTCCTGGCTACCGACTAGCAGTAGAGGAGGGAAACCAAACACCACCCTCCCTGCCATCAAGTCAGGGGAGGAAAGGATGCCTGACATCTGTAATGGTTACAATAATCATCATCTGTAGCAGTCACAGGTAAATTCTCTTCCTCCCCTAGTGAAGAGGAGGAGCGTGCCAATACGAAAGTCAGGCTAGTGAAGCGCCAAGAAAGCTCATTGTGAGGTGTTGGCGCACTTACAAACGTGGCGTGTGGATGCCACCGTCACTAGCTGGGGGCTGTGGAAGGTTAGTGCTGCCTTTGGAGAGGACTGTGCTCCCTGAGAGGCTGCTCCCGGCAGGGGGCGTTCTCGCTTACAGAGCTCAGACCATTTCCTGTCTAAGGAATGCTGAAGGGAGATGCTTCCAATCCAGGCCGCCATGCCTCTCTGAGGGAGATGGAATTGGAATGACGCACTGGGGGAAAACGACTGCAGTCCTTTCTCCATTTGAGTCCCAAAGTCTGCAAACGAAGGGAGGCATTTGGTGATTGCCCACCTCTGTGTGAAAGCAAACAAAGTCTAGGAGAAGCAGGAGCTCCAAGTTATCCCAAGTCGGGGACAGGAGCTTCTAGAAACCATAGACAAGAGACCCGATCCATCACAGGAAGCGCAGGGGCTAGGAGTAAACCAAATGGCAATCTAGGGAAACTTCCAGAAAACGAAAGGAGCGGTGCCCTATTTTATTAAAAGGAGAGAAAAACGGAATTTGGCACAATGAGAGCTGTGATTCAGGAAAAGAAATGCTTTCTATTTACAACTCAAAGTATGTAATAAATGAGTTATATGCCAATTAGGACATTCATATGTTTGATTAAAATCAGGCACACTTGCTTTAAATATGTATTTTCTATTGGGTTACTTGACTAATTTTCTCTTTATAGGGGCTTAGTTGGTCTTTTTGGCCTCTATAGCTATCTTTGTTTTAAAGAACTGTGTTGAGTGCACTAGTCCATTAAAGTTTGCGTTAGGAGAATTTGCATACCATTTACCAGCTGAAGTGTTCTCTGTCTCGTATTAATATTAACATATCAATTTAGTAAGAGTCTATGGTTAAATTATCATCATGAAGCAGAGGGTGGAACACAGACATCTTAAATTCTGATATTTCAACCTAGAATCACCAACTCTGTCCTAGAATACTAAATAAATTCTAGATCAAAGGTAAAAGCTTGATCTTCTTAGGGCTACTGGAGATGAAAACTAAGTACTTATGCTTGAAGTTTAAGCTAACTGGAAGCCTATTAAGATCTTTAAAATATATATATTTTAATTTTGTTGGTTTCACAGACAAGATTTTGCCAAAATAAATGATATTCTCAGTTTAAAGAATTTATAAACCCACATGTTAAACAGCCCAGATGGCTTACAAGCAGACGTACAGACACGGTTCTATGACTATGCTTTTAAATTCCTATCATTTGAAGCAGTGACATCCAAGTTAATTAAAGATTTTCTCTCTCTAGATAGTCTTTAGCAAATCTCTATAAATTATAGAATATGTTACTGTTTCTTTGTTTTTCGGTAAAAGGTGTCAACTCTCACAAGCAACTTTTCTTAGTTTTAAAGGTTGAGCTTCTGTACTATTCCTAAAACAGCTCCCATAAACTAAATTTAGTCCACATCCCTGCCTAAATCCTAGTGGTAAGATTCTGATAGACTGTGATTTTTCTGGTTGACATTGGACACTAAAGTCTCCAGGAGCTTGATTAATTGGATTCTAAATATCTGGCTCTCTCTAAGGTCACCTTCACTCTTTTGGAATAGATGGTGTGTGCAATCAATAAGGCTTCATGTTTATAACCAAACAAATGACCTGAAAAAGCATGTATCTCTCCTGTTATGAATGTGAGACAGGTCACGATCACCCTATTTGTCTTCTTGACAAGTTCCAGCTGCACAGCATCAGCTCCCTGTGTCAGATATCAGTTATTAGATGGGGATGTCACCAATCATGAGACTCCAAGGGACAGATGGTACATCAAAGACTCATACTCAGAAATACATATATATATAGAAAGATGCTCATTACCACATTATTTATAGTATCGAAATGACAGACATTAAATACCCAGTAATAAATAATGCCCTTTCCTTAAGATGGAATAGTATGAGACACTAGCAAGCATGTTTTAAAAAATTGCAAGAGACATAATCAAAAGTGAACAAACAGACCGCAAAAATATATGTGATTATATCTCTGGAAACTGCACACGTAAATGGAAAAATCTTTTGAAATAAGCATCAGAAAACAGTATTTACCTTTGCATGCAAAATTGGCATGGTTGGGTCAGACTTCATCTCACGTATGAGGAAGGACAGAGAATCAAAATCAGCATCAGCCCAAGGCAGACATCCCACCAGAGCCCAACTTGTTGTTTTTTTAACAAGTCTGAAACTGACGTTTCCTCCCCCAGCACCCTGGGCCCTCTACTGGGTCACACTCACTTGTGATGGCCACACAGACCATACTCAGAGTTATGGGGTTTCTCAGGAACTGGTGTTGGATGCTTCCCGGTCCGTTCTGATTAATCGCACCCCCAGCTAGAACAGCACCAGACACTGCCCAGTCCTGCACCATCTTCACCATTGTTCCTATGCTTGAGCCCATTGCTGCAGCCACTGTGTCCATCCCGCTTACTGAAGCTTTTCCTCTTCTTCAGGGCCCTGCTAACTTACTAATTACTACTTAGACCGGGGCCCACCTCTCCTGACAGCATGTCCAGAGCACGTGAGATGAAGTCTCACCATCCTGGCCTCTAAGGTTCACTCTGGCTGTACTTCTTCCAACACAGATCTGTTTGTCCTGTGACAGTCCAGGGCACTTCAATATTCTTTGCCAGCACCATAATTCAGATGCATCCATTATTCTTCAGTCCTCCTTATTCAATGTCCAACTTTCACATGGAAATAAGTGATTGAAAATACCTTGCCTTGGGTCAGGCACACCTTAGTCCTTACAGTAACATCCTTGCTTTTCAATACTTTAAAAAGGTCTTCTGCAGAAGGTTTCCCAAATGCAATGCATCAGTGCATCTTGACTGTTGCTTCCATTAGCATTGATTTCATATCCAAGCAAGATGAAATCCAATCTTTTCTTCATTTTGTGACCTATTGTCCCAATTGTGAGGATTTTTTTTATTACTTTACATTGAATTGTAATCCATACTGAAGACTAAAATCCATGTAGTCTTTTTGAAATTCGGGATGAGGAATAACGATACAATCCTTCGGTCAGATTAGCCTCTTGGTCATGCCCACAGACTGAACTTCCTCTTGGCTATTGGCTCTTTGCCCTTCAACGCTGTTCCTTGTGCACTCACCCCAGTCTCTTCTCTGCTCAGACAATTGTTATAGTGCCTATTTAAGCTCTCCCAATGCGGGTTCCAAGGGCCTCTACCGTCCTGGCAATCCTTCTCCCCTCCCAAATGCTTAGTTATCGTGCTCCGTGCGTCAGAATACTTAGTGTAGCCACCTCATTCCATTGGCCAGGAAGTTCACTGTTTCACCTTGAACGGATCTGCTTTCTGTTGCTACTGCTTCTCCGCCACTGAACTCTATCATGCTTACCACAGCTTCTCTCCATGGGAAAAAGAGGAGGCATTCAACTCCTGGAAAGAGCTGTAGTCTCAAGCCCAAGGGCAGTTCTGCTTTTCTCTGTAGGATCGCTCTGAGTTGGAATCCACTTCATGGCAGTGAGTGCTGCCTTCTGGTGTGAATCTCTCTCTCTGTCTACCTGGTGGTTCTCAGCACGGGGAGCCTGGGGACAAAGGCTCCATCCACTGCTGTTTTTCTTGAGGGTAGTGAGGCCCCAATCCTATTAAAGTTCCTATTATGGGTTAAACTGTGTCCCTCAAAATGTATATTCTAAATTCTAACCTATATAACCCCTGATTATATAACTTATTTGGGAAAGAGTTGCCTTTGATATGTTAATAAGTCAGGATTAGTGTAGCCTGGAGCCAAATTCTTACAAGAAATTTTTTGGTCAGTTGTCTATTTGTATTATTTTCATTTTTAACCATTTCATTGGGGTATCGTTCATGTAATTTTATAGTTGAATCCTATTAAGAAGAGTTGTACAATCATCACCAGAATCAATTTTGTCTTACAAGATTTAAAATGAGGAGAATATGCAATCAGAAATGGGGGCATATTGCTGCCATGCCACATGGGGATCTCTAAAGAATCACAAAACAGAAGCTGAAGAAACAAGGATATCTCTCATTGCTGACAGAAAGAGAAATCCTTCCTCTAGACAAGAGCCCATGGGCTGAACTTGGACTTCTATGTCCTAAACCGTGAGAAAATAAGTATCTGTTTGCAAAAGCCATCCATTCATGATATTTCTGTCATAAAAACACTCAATGAGCAAGACAGTATTTGCTACCAGTAGTGGAGTGCTACTGAAACAGATACCTCAAATGTGGAAGTGGGTTTGTCATTGGATACGGGGTGGGGGATGGAATGGTTTTAAGGTGCTGGTGGGAAAATCCCCCCACTGGGCGGTCTGTTCATTACACTGTGGCGACTTGCACGCTACTCTAACGCTGGAAGTCATGGCACTGGCATCTCAATTACCCAAAGGGCCATCTGAGGTTTAAAACCAACCAAACTTTCAGCAGCGCTTACAGAATAAGAATAGAGTAGGAAGAGGAACAGACTGTCCACTGCAGAGGAATTGGGTAGTGAGAACTTTAAGAATGGCCCCGGATCATTGTCAGATATAGTGCCCAGAGATGAGCCTGTCAGGATCAAGAGACATCTGTGCAAACACACAAGGGCATACTTCCTGGTTTAAAATCAGGAAAGGTGTGCATCATGATTGTAACCTCTCGCCATACTTATTTAATCAGGATACTGCACAAGTTATCAGAAAAGGTGGATGATCTGAAGAAGAGTGAGGCGTCGGGACTGGAGGAAGCTTATTAACAACCTGTGATATGCAGCTGACACAGCCTTGCTGGCTGAAAGCGAGGAGGACTTGAAGCACTTGCCGGTGAAGTCAAGGATTGCAGCCTTCAGTGTGGATGACAAATTCACGTAAAGAAGATCCGCATCCTCACAACTGGACCAATTGGTAGCATCATGAGAAATGGAGAAACCTTTGAAGTTGTCGAGGATTTTGTCTTGCTTGGATCCCTAATCAATGTCGTGATAGCTGCAGTCGTGATATCCAACAGTGCCTTGCAGTGGGTGCATACCTCTTTAGAATGTTGAAAACCACGGAGGCTAGTATGAGGACTGAGGTGCACCTCACCCAAGCCATGGTGTTTCAATTGCCTCGTATGCATGTGAAAATTGAGTACAAACTCTTTGAAAGGAAAAGAGATGGGTTTGAATTGTGATGCTGTTAAAGAATATTGAAGTCTGGTGGACTGCCAAAAGGATAAACAGATCTGTCTTGGAAGAAGTACCAGGAGTACAGAATGTTCCTGGTCAGGATGGCGAGACTTCATCTTACATGCTTTGGACGTGTTGTCAGGACAGACCAGCCCCTGGAGTCGGAGGTCTTTCTTGGTAGAGGGGCGGGAAGAAAGAGGAAGGCCCTCGAGGAGATGGATTGATGCAGTGGCTGTAACAATGGACTCAAGCATGGGATCAATTGTGAAGAGGGCAGCAGGCCATGCAGTGTCTCGTTCTGCTTTGTAAAGGGTTGCTATGAAGGGGACAGACTGGATGCCACCTAACAGCTACAGCAACAACACTGGTCGAAATGAAAACCAAACAACAATTTGGGGGGAAAAATGTCGTTTCAACTAAAGATACATATCCTAGAATTACCAAGGATGTGACTACACAATCTTTGGTCAAAGAGATTAACCTGTGACTAATGGAGCTAACCAAATACCACAGCAGAAAACCCATCGGCGTAGGCTGAAGATGTCAGAAACATGACAAAGGCAAGAGTGCTGTCCGCATCTTGTAATTCCACAGGCAAGCGATGGGCCGAGGGACCTTGATTTATTGTGCTCCATGAAAAGAAAGGGATCATCTCTGGTTAGCAGAACGGCTGGGAAGAACCCAGGAATAAGGCGCTCCTTGGTTTCAAAGGGTAAAGCCATAACCGCATCAGTTTCACTAAATAAGTTCCAGAGTGTAGGGCTATGGGTAAGGGGGGTCATGGGAATGGGGCCACCGTGTCCAAAGGGCTGCTAGCTAGGGTCTTCTAGGGCCTAGGGCTGTAGACATCACTCAGCTAGACTAGAATGGAATCCCCTAAAGCTGAGAGAGTGCCTAGGGGAAGAGTGATGATAAGTTGGGCTGCTAACCCTATGGTCAGCTGTTTGAAACCACCTGCAGCTCCAAGGAGGAAAGATGAGGCTTTCTCCCCCTGTAAAGAGTTACAGTCTCAGAACCCCACAGGGGCAGTTCTTCCCTGCCCTATATGGTGGCTATTCTACCTCTTGAAATGGTTGGATTGGGGCCAGTTGCTTTTGTTCTCGTCAATATGTTTGTCTTCCATCTTCTTTTGATGCTTCATAAATCCTTGACTATTTCCCCATGTTGTTAGTAAAGGTCAGAGTCGGCTCCGACTCACAGGGACTTTAAGCACAGCAGAACACATCACTGCGGTACCTGCATTACCCTCAAAAAGCTCTTGGTTGCAGTCATTTTATCAGTCTATCTCCTTGAGGGTTTCCGCCCTTGTCAATGACCCTCTACTCCAACAAGTTTGATGCCCTTTTACGGGACTATGCTCTCCTGATAACATGTCCAAAGTACAAGAGATGAAATCTCTCTCACCATCCTTACTTCTAAGGAGCATTTTGGCTGGACTTACTTCAAGACAACTTTGTTTCTTCTTATTATTATTATTAAGAGGTGGCCATGTTAAATTATTAATAGGATCTAAAAAGAAAGTCTGTAACCTTATTATATATAATATATATAACATGCTTATGCTATAACCGTATATTTCAAACTTGAATAATTTATGAACCCATTTTCAAGAAAAATGTTCTTATATACTAGATATATTTATTAAAATTATTTTCATTGTAATACTTATTCTAAAAAAGAAACAAAACAAAATTCCTCAAATCACTGCCATCGGGTCGATGCCAACTCATAGCGCCCCTCTAGGACAGGGTCAAGCTGCCTGCTGAGCTTACGAGACTGTGACTGCACACGGAGAACGCCGTGTGTCTTATGAGGAAGAGCGGGCGGTCTCCAACTGTGCTTGGCAGCCCCATGAGGCAGCACTTTTCATTCCAATCCACATACTCGTTAATATAAATTTACTATATCACAATATGTGTGTTGTCTGTGACTTCCTTTATCACTGAATATCTCTTGGAAACCTTTCATATAGAAATATTTCTTTTTTAATAAAATAAATCATTTTATCGGGGGCTCTTACAGCTCTTATAGTAATCCAAACATCAGTTGTATCAGCAGAGTTGTGCATATGTTGTCATCATCATTTTCAAAACATTTTCTTTCTATTTGAGCCCTTGGTATCAGGTCCTCTTTTTTCCCCACCCTCCCACCCTTGTGAACCCTTGATAATTCATTTATTTTTTTATTTTCATATTGTACACCATCCTCTGTCTTCATTCACCCAGTTTTCTGTTGTTTGTCCCCCTGGGGGTGGGGGTAGTATGTGATCAGTGCAATCAGTTCCCCCTTTCTCCTTCTGCTACCCCACCTTCCCCCTACCCTCATGGTATTGCTGCTCTCATTATTGGTCCTGAGGGGTTTATCTGTCCTGAATACTGCATGTGTTGAGTGCTCTTATCTGTACCAGTGTACATGCTCTGGTCTAGCTGGATTGTAAGGTAAAATTAGGGTCATGACAGTGGAGGGGAGGAAGCATTAAAGAACTAGAGGAAAGGTGTACATTTCATAAGTGCTATACTGCAACCTAACTGGCTCATCTCTTCCTTGTCACCCTTCTGTGAGGGGATGACCAATATTTCTTATTTTCAATCCCCATACATATCCTCATGATGCTACACATTAGGAAGTAAACAATCTTTGATTATTGCAAATGATGCAATATTAAAAATCTTTGAACATATATTTTATGTACCTCTTTGAGTGGCAGGAAGCATCAAATTCCCAGACATAGAATATCTGAATCGCAATACATGGTCCTCCTATTCTAAAAGTCAGGTGGCCTCTACATGCTCATAACATATAAATACACTCTGGCAAACTTTGGCACAATATCTTGAATTATTTTCCTTTTGAATATTGGGAGTTCTGTCACCCCCAATCAGCTTATAGGAAGTAAAGATTATGGCGGCATAGGAACATAACATGTAATTAACAATCCTGCTGGTCCTCTTGCACAGTATGCTGCTGCTACTGTCAGTTGTCTACTTCGGTTGAAGCTTCCATTTGTCCTCATGCTTCCACACACTCCCGTCTACACACACGGACATACTTCCATAGTCTATGTTTCTCAGCACTGATGATGTGTCTTGTAGAAACTTAATTATTTTAATTTTTATTTGAGGGTGGTGGATGCCCTCCTTGGCAATTCTGCCATGAAGACAAACGTGTTTCCATCCTGTTCTGTAATGTCCATTTTGTTCCAAGATAGCGCCTCTGGAGACATGCAGCATCTCTCCGTGATTTTAGACTTCAATCTGCCACTGGCTCTGATTGTGGTATGTCTGGGACTAATGGTTATTTTTAGAGTAGATGGCTTTTATTAGAAATCCCAGAACTATCTTAAATCAGCATACCCTTTTCTTTTTTAAGACCTTTGTGTGTCCCCCACCCCCATCATCCTGTGTCCCTTTTCATAAGCTAACAACAATGTCCAGGGTTTTGTCTGATTTCTCTCCACCGTTGACCGTGTACACCTGCTCCACAGCTACTCCCAGTTGGGCATTCTACCCATGTAGGTCCCGCTTTACAGAAACTTCACTTCAGCCTTTGCATGACTTTTAGTGCTTTGAAGTCAATTTAAAAAAATGCACAAGTTATAAATACAGAAGAAAGAGCAACTAACCAAAACGAACAAGGACAACCCTGAAATTTTTCATATCCAGACTGTGTGTAGATTTCCATTTCCTGTGCGTTGATGCCGCCGCTCCCCCACCCCAAAAATGGGGGAGAGGGGAAGGACCCCAAATTGTTTGCATCTTTGTATGTATTTATTACTTGATGTAATAAAGCTTATTTTCATTACCAAAAAAAAAAAGAAATCCCAGAACTATCTTAAATCAGTCCAGACCAGTTTTCTTACAAAAATTGTTTATGACTAGAGAATTGCAATGAGCAGGATATAAAACAAAAATTGAAGGTCTATGTGGCATCGTGGGTTTAACCTTAGGTTGCCAACTCCAAATCCTGACTTCAAACCCACCAGCTGCTCCGTGGGTAAAAGACAAGGCTATCTTTCCCCCAAGATTTACAGCCTTGGACACTGTATGGAGCAGCTCGATGCTGGGGCAGACCCAAGAAGGATCCACTGCCATGGAGGTAGGTCTTTTTGGGGGGAAATCCTGTGAAAATATGCAGATGAGCATACAGTGGAATATGTTCAATTGTATCCCTCTGGAAAGATCCAAGCTAATATTTCTAGGTATTACACTTAAACCACCAAGCAAAGGACGCACCTCAATATAGATTAAGTGATGGTCTCTTTAATGATACTGCTGCTGTTGTTGCTGTCAGGTGCTGCTGAGCCAGTTTCAATTCAGAGCTACCCGATGTACAACAGAAGGAGGCAGGGCCGGGCCTCACAGTTGTAGCCCATTGGTCCAGCTACGGTGTCAATCCTCTTGCTCTTTACTTTACCAGGAAGGATGTCACTTTCCAGGGAGCTCTCTCTCCTAATAGCGTACCCAAATCATGTGAAGTCTCACTAGCCTGGCGTCTAAGGGGCATTCTGGCTGTACTTGTTCTGAGACAGAGCTGTTTGCTCTTTGGGTCATCTAGGGTACTTTCAATATTCTTCTCCAGCACCATAATTCAAATGTAATGGTTCTTCAGTTCTCCTTCTTCAATGTCCAACTGTCACATGCATATGAGGTTATTGAAAATGTGACAATTAGGGCTAGGTGCCCCTTAGTCCTAAAAGTGGCATCCTTGCTTTCTGAAGAGATATTATTTAGCAGATTTACCCAATGTAATGCTTGATCTGATCTCTTCGCTGCTGCTTCCAAGAGCATTCATTGTGGGTCGAAACAAGATAAAATCGTCTGGCAATTTCAATCTTCAGAGATTTAGCATGTGACCTCTTGGTCCACTTTGAGGATTTTGGTCTTTTTTACATTCAGTTCCAATGCATTTTGAAGTCTGATCTTTCATCTTCATCAGCAAGTGCATCAAATCCTCCTCACTTTCAGCAAGCAAGGTTGTGTCATCCACGTAAGCACAATGACGTGTTCTGGAATTGACATTATTCTCTTGTTATCCATTAAAAATAATAATAAATTCACTGCCATTGAGTCAGTGCTGACGCAGAAACCCCCTGGTGGGTTTTCAAGACTGTAACTGTTTGTTCAGGTAAAAAGAGCAGTCTTTCTCTCGAGGAGCTGCTGGTAGTTTCGAACTGCCGACCACACAGATCCCAGCCAAATTCATAATCAATATACCATCAGGGCTCCTAATGGTATCCAAAGTTGGTTATAATCCACATCAGTGAATGTTTTGCATAATTAATGGAACACAAGCTAACATTTTTCTGGTATTCCCTGCTTGGAACCAAGACCCATTTGACATCAGCAGTAATAGCTGCTCTTCTACAAACTCTTCTGAATTCAGCTTGATTTCTGACAGCTCTCTGTCAGTGCACTGCAACAACGGATTATCTTCAGCAAACATGTACATGCATGTGAGACTAATGACATTGCTCCATAATTTCTGCATTCCGTGGGGTCTTTTTTTGTGGGGGAATGGGTACAAATAAGAATCCTTCCCATTTGGTTGACCGAGTAGCTGTCTTTCCAATTTCTTGGCACAGACTAATGAGCAATTTCAGGCCTTCACAATCTTATTGAAACATCTCAATTGGAATTCTCTCAATTTCTGCAGCCAGGTTTTTCACTCTTCTGGCACGCAAATACTCTTATAAATGTTTTTAAGCATATATAGCATGTTTAAATGTCAGCAGTACTACTCAATTAAACAACTATAAATAATAAACGCAAAGACCACAGCTGTTTGGCTTCAGAGAATATAATCATGCTTCAAGGACAAAGTTAAATGCATTAAGTCACTGAAGAAGTGTGACTCTGAAAGGTGAAGAGACATAAATATTCAAAACTATGAAAAGTGCAGTTTAAAATAATTCATAAGAAAAAATTTGACACTCCGGATGGAGCAAGATATGACAAAATAACGATGTATAAATTACAAAGGGCACATAAGGGAGGGGGAGCGAGGAGGGAGGGGAAAAAAAAGGAGGACCTGATGCAAAGGGCTTAAGTGGAGAGCAAGTGCCTTGAGAATGATTGGGGCGGGGAATGTATGGATGTGCTTTATACAATTGATGTGTGTATGTGTGTGGATTGTGATAAGAGTTGTATGAGTCCCTAATAAACTGTAAAAAAAGAAAAGGGAAACGAAAGAAAGAAAAGAAAATGATTAGGGCAAAGAATGTACAGATGTGCTTTATACAATTGTTGTATGTATATGTATGGACTGTGATAAGAGTTGTATGAGCCCCTAATAAAACGTTTAAAACAAAAAAATAAAAATAAAATTTAAAAAAAAAGAAAAAATTTGACAATTTTTGTTTTCTATTGCTATAGTCATATAGCTTGTCTTCCCCTAAATAACATATTCAGTCCTTATTTCCATAAGAAAATGAATGACAATGTGAGAATAAACAGAACAGGTATAAGTACATATTTTCATTTTTCCCTTTATTGTCCTGTGCCAGTGTATTTTCATTGTGGTGTTGGTAAAAAAATTACTGACAGTCAGAAGGACAAGCAAATCTGTATTAGAGGCAGTACTGCCAGGATTCTACTTCATATTGAAGCAGGGAGATGTCTTGCTCACTTTGGACATGTTGTCAGGAAAGTTCATTCACTGAAAAATATCATTTTGATAAAGTGGAGAGTGAGCAAAAACAAATGAAGAAGATCTTCTATGAGATGGATTGACACAGTGGCCCCAACAGTGGGCTCAAACATACCAATGACAGTGAGGATGTTGCCCAGCATTGTGTGCAATAGGCCAAGGTCACCATGGCCTTGAGCTGGCTGGACAGCAACTCACAACAGTTAAGGCATGCTTTATTACACATACTCTCTAATATCTACAGCCCACTTTTTTAAAAGAAGACATTTTGCTTATTCACAGTATATTTAACTTTTATTTATGCTTTGAGACTCAGTTCCAATTTTCTCTCTCTGTACTCTTTCTGCACTAATGACTTGCTCCTGGCCACAAATAGTCTCGGCTTCGGGGGTGCCCATAGCAATTCATCTGTCCCTTTTTAAGAGACTTTCCACATTTTCTGTCTGGAGTTTGAGGTATTTTTGGGCATATCAACCCATCTGTTACACAACAGGTCACACACTCCATTGCCTCCAGAAGTCAGAAGGGAATGGGGACTGGAGCATGGAAGTCACCAGTGGTGGACATTCTTCCTCTTACCACAAGGGAGAAAGAGCTTTTCTGATTCAGCCAATTTTGCCAATGGGGACAGATAGGTCTGAAATTAACAAATTTTCCAATTTAAAACAAGACTTTTAAGTTCCAGGTATTCATGTAAATTTAGGTAAAAGTTCACCACTTCTAAATGTTGAGGGAAATTGCACTGATTGTATTGATCCAACTTCTTCACTCCACCCCTGTAATAACCAAACCAAACCCACTGCCATCAAGTTGATCCCAACTTTTTGTTTTGTGTCTTTTATGTCACCCAACAATGACCCATTATTAGTGTTCAATGTATCAAATATTTTCTTGAGATGGTTTTAAAATTCAGGTGGGATATATTCAAGGTCATATTTTATAAAGGCATATGAATATTAACCTATAATTGACAACACTGTACCTCAGAATAGATCTTGAAATGTTCTTTTGGATGATGAATGTCATGTCATTTCTCTTTAATGTGTTGTTTCCAGCATAATAGACCATGTGATTGTTCGACAGAAGATGATCAATCCCAGTCCATTTCAATGCATTAATGCCCAGAACATTGATCTTTATGCATCCCATTTCTTGTTTACTTCAAATTTTCCTATATTCATACTCTGTATATTCTATGATTCAATTATAAATGGATATTTATAGCTATTTTAACTCATTGTGAGTCATCACATCAGCAAATGAACAGAAATTTTTTTATTTCTCTCCATAATGACTTTGGTTGTCCTGAATGTTACTGAAACTCAATGACTTTGACAGGCTCTTTGTAATATGTCTTACTATCATATCTAAGTAATATCCTCACCAAATGTCAAAATGTCTCACCATAATATTCACAGGGAAAGAGAAGGAGACCGAGACCCTGCTCCTTTCCTTCTATGAGTAAGGCCTAGAAGTTGTATCCATGACCTTTGTTCACATCCTATGGATCATTGCCATGTCATGGGATCCTCTGGAGGCAAGGAAGGGAAGCAATGTCGTCGGCATAGACACATTACTGCACAATTAAAGCTTCAGTGTTGATAAGAAGAGGACTAAGTATTGAAGAGATAAACAGCAGTCCCTGTAACATGCAGAGACAGAGGAAATATTTTGACAGATTTTTAAATTGACTCTGATTTGATTAAAGGATACAAATTCATAAGTAAATTTGTCTCTAATTACAGTTTTCAAATAAAAGCTATATTACTTTCCAATTGCACTAAATAATTTGGGGGAAAGATATTTAAAGACAAGCTTAAAACTAAAAAAAAATTCCGTATTCTTGAAGTAGGCAGAATATTTGATTTAGTCTCTTTTCTTGTACAGCAGAGAAATGTTACCGTTAGGCACCTCGAGTTGATTCCAATCCATAGCAACCGCATGCACAACAAAATGGAATATTGCCAGGTCTTAAGCCATCCCCACAACCATTCCTGTGCTTGTGTCCACTGCAGACATGGTGTTCTGCTACAGCCATGGTGTCAATCCATCCCACTGAGGGCCTTCCCCTTTTTCTCTGTCCCTCTACTCGCCAACCATGATGTCATTTCCCAGGGACTGATCTCTCCCAACAATGTGTCCGAAGTATGTAAGGCAAAGTAAGTCTTGCCATCCTTGAAAAGGGGTGACTTCTATCAGTGATGATCAGACAATCATTTAATTTATGAATATGTGATTATTTACTGATTGAAGAGCAGCCAATGGCAAAGCATTGTGTTGGCACTGAGAACACAAATGCTTTGCACAGTTCACAGTCATTGCTTCACAAAGGTACGACACGTTCAGTCATATTCTCACACAAGAGAAGCATGCTTACAATGAAATTAAAGTTGACAGGGACTGCCAGACAACATATAGTACAAGGGGGAATATGAAGATTAAAGGAAACAAACTCATTTGGTGAGGAGCAAGTCTGGTCTGACCACCCCCATAGTGGGGCGAACCATGAAGGGAACATAACAGATCAGCAATGGGAGCAAAGCCACAACGCCCCTGAGGGGCCCCAGGTGGAGACTTCAGGCTTGGAGGGGCTATTCCTAGAACCCTCTCCCCAGGACCAGTGGGGGGATAGTTATAAAGGTCAGTGGACAGACCTATAATTATGCATGTTTTTAATTGTGTTTTTGTGTTTCATTTTTTGCTAGTTTTTTTTTCTTCCCCCACCCCTCTTTTTATTCAATTTTTTTGTTTTCTTTTTGTCTTGTCTCTGTTATTGCTGCTTTGTCTACCTATATAAGACAGGCATGGGAAGCAAGCCCAAGGAGAAAGCAACTGATGGTTCTGGAGGGACTTTGGGGAAGGAGGAGGCAGGGAAAGGAGCAGTTAGAAAACATTCCCATAGAAAGGGAACAACTAGGGAATTAAAAGCAATAACAAGGAGAATGTAGAGATCCCTGTAGTGTTGGAGCAACAGTAATCTAGCTGAGAGGAACTACTAAGAAACAGAAGTGATGGTGGGGTAGTGGGAAGGTAAAAAGAAATAGAGGAAAGATCTAGGAAGCAAAGCTATGGATAGAGGTATAAACAGGTGTGCACTCATGTAAACATACCAATTCATAATAATAGAGGTATTGGTCTATGTACATATATTTATATGACAATACCTTGAAGAAGTAAATGGACTTTCGGTCTCTGCTCAAGCCCTCCCACAATGCAAGAGCACTTTGTTCTAACAACCTGGCATTCTGTGATGCTCACCCTCCCAAAAGGATCACTGAAGAAAAAGTGGTGCATAAGCAAATGTGGGGAAGAAAGCTGATTGTGTCTGGCGATCAAAAGATACAGTGTCTGGGGTTTTAAAGGCTTTGGGTTAAACAAGCAGCCATCTATCAGAGAAGCAGCAAGCCCACATGGAAGAAGCACAAAAGTCTATGTGATCAAGAGGACTCAGTGGAATCAGGTAATAGGCACCAAAAGACACTAAATAACAACAGCAAAAATACACATTTTTGAGAATGAGGGGCTCTGAGGCCATCGGTAGACAATAGGACATCCCCTCTGAGAAGGGTCGCAAGGAAGGGATGAGTTAACCAGGCCGCAGTATAGGACCAATGCTTCCTCACTTCCACTATCATGACCCCAGTCCTGACGTTCAGTTCTGGCTAGACCTGGTACAGATAAGAGCTCACAACATACGGAATCCAGGTCAGATAAACCCCTCAGGAACAGAAATGGGAGTAGCAATACCATGAGGAGGGGATAAGGGGGAACTGATCACAATGATCACCACATAACACCACCACCCCCTCATGGGGATGAACAACAGAATATGTGTGAAGGGGGACATTGGCCGGTATAAGATGTGAAAATGATAATAATTTATAATTTATCAAGGGGTCATAAGGGTGAGGGTGGGAGAAAAGAAGCTGATACCAAGGGCTCAAATAAAATATAAATATTTATAAAATGATGATGGGAACATATATAAAAATATGTTTTATACAATTGACGTATGGAATATTATAAGAGCTGTAACAGCTCCCTATAAAATGGTTTTTTTTAAGTTTTTTAAGTACTTGCTGCATGGGCATCAAGTTGGTTCTGACTCTTAGTGACACCAGGGAACAGAATAAAATTTCTCCATTGGGTTTTCTCAGTTGCAGTTGAGTGGCCCTAGTTGGGTAATGATTACGGGTCGCCTACTAAATACAAAGGCAGCAGTTCAACACCACCAGCTGTTCTGAGGCTCCCATCTACAGGTCTGGCCTGTACTACAGATGACGGCACTGAAAAATACAGCCTGGGAGAGCAGTGGGACAGCCCATACCACACAGGGGCAAACGAAGGGGTTGGGGGCAGGATAGAGAAAAAGAGAGAGAGAGAGAGAGAGAGAGAGAGAGAGAGAGAGAGAGAGAGAGAGAGAGAACCGTTACCAAGCCCCTGAGGATGACACTCCTGCTCGGAGCAGCAGCCAAGGCACAGAGAGGATTATAGGGCTGACTGTACCACGGGACATAACATAATGTCCCCTCAGTGACCCATGGCACAGGGAATTGTGCCCAATCTGACCGCCCACACCAGGGTGAAGCATAAAAGGAACACAGCAAAGGAGCAAGAGTAGAAAAGCAACGAATTCCCCAAGGAATCCCAAAAGTTGACTTTAGACTCAGAGGGCAGGGTTTGGCCAGCAGACAGACCTGGAACTCTTTGTAGGTCCTTTTCTTCTTCTTCTTCTTCTTCTTCTTCTTCTTCTTCTTCTTCTTCTTCTTCTTCTTCTTCTTCTTCTTCTTCTTCTTCTTCTTCTTCTTCTTCTTTTCCTGCTTCTGCTTCTTCTGCTTCTGTTTCCTTTAAATGTCTATCTATATAAGATAAACAAGATAAACAGTCCTGAGGAGAAAACAATGGGACTGATTGTTCAGGGAGGATAGGGGAGAGGGGGAGGTGGATAAAAGGGAGTGGGAAGCCAACAAATCCAGGGACAAGGGAACAAGAGACCTAAAATCGATGGAGAGGAGGGTATAAAATGCCTGGTGGGGTTTGATCAGGGGCAAGATAGTTGGGAGGAATTATTGAAGCCAAAAGAAGGTCAAACATGAGAGGGGCACAGGAAGAAAGTAAAAGGAAATAGAGGAAAGGACTAGGAGGCAAAGGGCATTTATAGATGTCTAAAAATATGCATGTACATATGTAAATATATAAGGATGGGGAAATAGACCTATGTGCATGTATTTATAGGCTTAGTATTAAGGTAGCAGATGGAAATTGGGCCTCTACACAAGTACATCCTCAATGTAAGAACACTTTGTTCAATGAAACTGGTATTCCACGATGCTTACCTCCCCAACACAATTGTCAAAATGGATGCATAAGCAAATGTGATGAAGAAAGCTGATGGTGCCAGGCTATCAAAAGATATAGTGCCTGGGGTCTTAAAGGCTTGAAGATAAACAATCGGCAATCTAGCTGAAAAGCATGGAAGAAGCACACCAGCCTATGTGATCATGAAGTGTTGATGGGATCAGGTATCAGGCATCAAAGAAAGAAAAAGCATGTTATTGTGAATGAGGGAGGGTGTGGAGTGGAGACCCAAAGCCCATATGTAGGCAACTGAACATCCCCTTACAGAAGGGTCGTGGGGAGAAGACAAGACAGTCAGGGTGCAATATAGCAATGATGAAGCATACAACTTTGCTCTAGTTCTTTAATGCTCCCACGCACACACTATAATGATCCCAATTCTACCTTACAAATCTGACTAGACCAGAGAATGTACACTGGTACATATCAGAGCTGGAAACACAGGGAATCCAGGACAGATAAACCCCTCAAGACCAATAATGAGAGTAGTGATATCAGAAGGGGGAAGTGGGGAAGAAAGGAGAAACAAATGTACAAATGTGTTTGACACAATGGGTGGATGGATGGATGGATGGATTGTGATGAGTTGTACGAGTTCCCAAGAAATTGATGTTTTTAAAACTAGTAGGCAAAATAGAGGTTAAATATAGGAATATGTGAATATATTAATATTTAATAATAAGAATATAGGTCTATGTACATATATTTATGCTAAGTATCAGGTAGCAGGTGGGCATTGGGCCTTTACTCAAGTCCTCCCTCAATGCAAGAACATTTTGCTCTAATAACTTGGAATTCTGTGATGCTCACCTTCCTAACACAATCCCTGAAGTCAGAATGGGTGCATAAGCCAATGTTGTGAAGAAGCTGATGGTGCCCAGCTATCAAAAGATATAGCATCTGAGGTCTTAAAGACTTGAAGTTAAAGTGACCATCAACCAGGACAGCAACAAAGCCCATATGGAAGAAGCACGCCAGCCTGTGTGATCATGAGATGCTGATGGGATCAGGTAGTAGACATCAAACAAACAATTATATTGACTTGAAGAAAGGGGGTCATAATGGAGACCCAAAGCCCATCTGTAGGCAGTTGTACATGCCCTCACAGAAAGGTCAAAAGGAAGGGATGACCCAGCCAGGATGCAGTATAGCACCGAAGAAACACACAAAATTCATCTAGTTTTTTAATGCTTCCTCCACTCCACTACTATGACCCCAGTTCTACCTTACAAATCCGGCTAGCCCAGAGCATGTACATTTGTACAGATAAGAACTCGACACATGGAATTCAGGACAGATAAACCCCTCAGGAACAATAATGAGAGTAGCGGTACCATAAGGGTAGGGGGTAAGGGAAGGGAGAACGGGGAGAAGGGGGAAATGATCACAATTATCAACGGATAATACCTACCCCCACTGAGGGGGATGAACAACAGAAATGTGGGTGAATGGAAACAGTACATGGTGTAAGATATGAAAATAATAATAATTTATCAGGGTTCATGAGGGTGGGAGGATGGCTGAGGGAGGTAAACAAGTGGAGCTGGCTGATACCAAGCAGTCAAGTAGAAAGAAAATGTTTTAAAAATTATGATTGCAACATATGTACAAATATGCTTTATATAATTGATGTATGGATTGTTATAAGAGCTCTAAGAGCACCAATAAAATGATTTATAAGAAAGAGAGAAAGAAAGAAAGAGAGGAAGAATGGAGGGAAGGAAGGAAGGAAAGAAGAGAAAGAAAGAACTAGGCTTCCTACTTCCATAATGAGTTTCCCACAGGTGTGGTACCCTTGTTTATAGCATCCCTGTGAGTCAGAATCAGCTTGATGGCAGCGAGCGAGTTTTTTCAGTAGCATATCACTGTAATATCAGCTGTTTCTCCCGTGAACCACTGGGTGTGTTTGAACCAATGCAATGGAGACATAAAGGGCTTGTCCTTTCATACTTAAAAGCCAACTCTAGCTCTCTTTTGTATATTCGGAATCTAAGAAATTCCCACCCAGAACAAGTAGCTGATTGCTCTCCAAGCACCATGGAGTTATGCTTTATAGAAATGAAGCGTTAATAAAGCCAATAATTATTGAGTCTTCTAATCAAAACACTGAGTAGTCTGTATGAATAACAGAAAAGACCTCAGGGATGTTAGTCCCAAACTATAAGCACTGTTTCTCTTGTTAAGCAGCCAAAATGATTGACTCCATCCAAAGCATCCCACCATTGGTGCTCAGCCGAAACTGAGATTGATGCTGGGAAACTGTCACTGTTGTGCCAAGATGTGATTGTCAATGATGTTATACAACCATTATCAAAATTTCCATCATCATCCTCAGTAACAACTCAGTGCTACCTAACCAACGTTTCCTTCTTTTTCCATTCCTTCGATCCTTAGGAACTTCTATTAAATTCTTATCTAAGTACATTTAATTATTATAGGTATTCCATACCAGTGAGGTCATGCAATAGTGGTCTTTTTGTGAATGAATTATATCAATCAACATAATATCTTCAAGACTCATTCATTGTAGTATGTGTCAGGAATTCATTTCTATTTATGTCAAAGTGGTATTCCATTGTGTGTGCATACCATTTTGTTCGCTGATTCATTTGTTGACTAGGTATTTGAGTTTTTAATACCTTTTGATGTTTGTAAATATGTACACACTAATATTTTCTCATGTTTATTAATATTTTATTATAATTTTCCATTAAATATCTTGAATTAATTGTCCTCATTCTGAATAGCTGCCTCCTCTTGACATCTAATACTTCAGACTGACCTTGACTCAATTCACTTCTTTATCTTTAATCCCAAAGAAGCACTCTTTTCTAGCTTCCTCTTTCATGCTCAGTAAAACAACAAACCTGAATTTTCCAGTACACATCGAGTCAACATTTTCATCCATTCGAGAAGTTGACAGATGTCCACAATGAGGTTTGTCATCAATCGACATTTCACCTTTTTGAAACAAGAAAAACACCCATACACTTGAGTTTTTCCCATAGCGCTGTCCTTGTAAGCTGTGTTCAACATCACAACAGTTTCTGTGGCATTTTTTCCCTGAGCACGAAACAAAATTTCACAGCCACATGCTGTTCTCTTAAATCAGCCATCACAAAATACAAGGTTGGAGAGAAAACTGCTTTTACAAAAAAAATCACTGTGACCAGAGAGAACTTTCCCAGGTGAAGCCGCTGGATGCACTAACTCTGAGCAAGGTGGTTGATGTGATTATTTTTGTGCCCCTCCTCCTAAAACCTTTATTCTACTTGCTGTCCCTATCGGTTTATTAATCCCGGTTTTCATATACTGAAACACATAAAAAACATAACACAACTTCATGAGGGTGACCTCCAGGAACATAACACCTCTGAGATACACCCTATTATGAACAAACAAAACAAAAACACAAAAAAATGTTGAAAAGCAGACCAAGTGCAGTGTGCACCAGAGGGGGATCAACTGACAAAGTTTTAACTGTTCAAGTTAGATTTATGCCTTTGATCTTCATACCCATCTCTCCCATCCACTCTGGTTAGTAACCCACTTTCCTCCCAGCTCTCAAATGTGGAGAGACGTTGTTCACCAGTGGCTTATTTCCTGTGTAATTTCCACAAACGAACCCTGAACGTCCACTGTTATCCATAGCCTTCTGCAAACCAGATTCTCACAATTGAGGCTCTGACACTACTCCCTCCTTTGACTTCAGCTTCTATGATTTACCATCCTTCGGTAACCGATGAGGGTGCGCTTCTCCCATGTGGACTTAGTTGACAATCTCTCTTAGATGACTGCTTGTTGGGAGACAATAGGCCAGCTTTTCTCTTGCTATGTCTGTAATTTTGAGCCATTGCTAAACCTGCAAGAAGCTTTGCCTCCTCCGGTGTAAAATGTAGTTTAAAATAACAGCCCCCTTTTCCTTTATGTGACTTTGATGATGCGAAGTACATGAAGCACATTGAAGATGACAACAGACACTATATAAACAAAAGCATAAGCTCAACATATTCCTGAGCCGCACTAGTTTCAGGATGTTTTAAAGGTTTTTAATATATTGTATCCTTGTGCCTTTAAACCTCCCCAGAATCACAATATACCACAGAAACACGATTCCTGAAATGTGCACTCTTACAGTTTTTCTTCAGATTGGTTCTTATCGCTACAAAGGTCTCTCTTAACGTGTACAGATTTACCCAAAATTAGTAACAACAAAGCCCAAAGACACAGACAGAGGTTATCAGAGAATTCCATTTGGGTCTAACCAAATGAAATTAAATACCATAGCAAGCTGCATAATATATGAGTAAATCTGAATTGGACGAAGAACATTGAAGCTTGGCTGAGCTGCTTGAAGATAACCTTGTCTGTGCTTGGACAGGGCACAAGAAAGAAAGAAATTGATCCTGAAGGAGGAAGGTGGGGGCAAGTACTTCATCTTCTTAACGCTTTACTTGTGCTTAGACTATACCTACCAAGTCTGGCTATGAAAGATAATGAACATTCTTGACAAGTCCCCTTGCTTTCCTGATCCATTAACCTTGGTTTCATCAGTTATGAAATACAAATAGTAATGCCTATCTTATAGGTTTTTAGGGAATTTGATATCTAAAAAATCAAAATAAGGGACAGTGTTTCAAATATTACTAAATATGTACTTAAGTAAATACTATTTTCCTCCTCTTCAATGAATGTTTATTGTACACAGTTTTCACTAGGGTTGCAGAAGGATGAGTTGACATAAATAAGGAAAACTGCATTTTAAATTAGCTTATAGTCAGACATTTTAACTCTTTCTGAAGAACAAAAATGCCTAGAAAGTTCATATTATTCATATTGTCATGAAAAACAAGAGAGAAGATGTGTAGAATGTGTGTTTTTGCTGCTAGATATCATTGAGATGGTTTTTACACACAGCAACCCCATTTGCTAGAGTAGAACTGCCCGCTTAGATGTCTCGGCTCTTTAAAGGAGCAGAACTCCAAATCTCTTCTGCAGAGTCACTGGATGCATTTGAACTGCCAAATTATTTTGGTTAGCAACAAGCACTTGGTCATTGAGCCACTAGGGCTGTTTATTGCATCTGGAGGTCATTGAAATTCAGCAGGGGTAAGAAAGAAGGGTGGGTAAGAACCCAGAACTTTCAGGGCAATGCAGGAAGGAAAGAAGAAAATTTAAGATGGGGAGGTAACAGCTGGAGAAAGTGCAACACTAACAATTTAACTTGAGGACCCAGCCATGAATGGCTTCCCATTTTTCTATGAATGTAAATTATATATGAAGAAAAAGTGAAAAGAAGTAAAATTAAGAAGGGCAGATCAATTGTTACCCAGGCCTTAGCCACAGGAATGCCATTGAAAGTCGCATTCCAAGTTAAATTGTGTTTCAGCGTCCGGAGAGAAATTGCAGTTATAATCCTGGAACAGCCCTCAATTTTTAATCAATTCTTGGGATTGAAAGGGACCCAAAACAAAATGAAGAAATACTGCAGAGAGAAACATTTTTTTTAATTTTCAAAAACAGGGGAAAAGTGGGTTTTGAAATAGTAATTTGATACATAAAAGAATTTTTGAGTACTATAAGTAGAGACTAAGAATCTTAAAAACTCTCTAAAGCATTTTGCACATGCTTTATTGACAAGATTACTCAACTCTACAAGTGCCTCAGGTAGTGGGGTTCTATTCCAACTGAGTACATGACAAAAACTCTCATAACCTGGTCGAGAGAACTATTTGATAGATTCATACAGGACAGGAATTTTATAGGTGAGTTGGGTAATCCACCTCAAGTTGCTGGTTTGTCAGTATGCGCAATGAAGGAACAATTTGGAATCCAGATAGTTTCGATGTCTGTTTGAAATCTTGGACTCCTCTGTGCCCCATCTTCAGTGTGTGTTTGAAATCCTTGCTTCTTTTTGCCTCATCTCCAGATAATTTCTCTGTACATCCTTGAATCAATCCCCTCTGCAAATCTTGACAGAAGCAGAATTGACATTAAAAACCTCTCTCTCCAATAATGTGGTATCTTAAAACTAAATAAGCATTATAGTGCCCTAGAGCTTACTACCTTAGTCACAGTTGGACGGGGGAGCACCTATTTCCTCACACTACCCATACTTCGTGTCTCCTTCAAAGGAGACTCGGGATCTAATGAGGCAGAAGCAAACATTTTTGCCCCTGGGTGATAATACTCAAGTGAAATGCTAGACTCACCCGCTTTCCCACATACAAGCAATCATAAATTGTTATACTGCCCCTTTTCCTGTTAGCATCTGACATTTGTTCTCTGACTGAGGTTTTGGGAGATCATCTAACAAGTCCTCTTTTCTAGGGCAGTCTTAAAACCATCACCCTACCTACCTACCAACAAGAAGTGTCCCATGACATCTATTTAGTATTACTTGACCTATATCTGTCTAGAAGCAAAGCCAGTAACTGGTGTGTGTAGTATATAGAAAGAGATGTCTAGCAAAAAATGGCAATTGCAATTGATAGACAATCATTGAATCCTTAGTGAGGCAAGTAACCCCTAAAAAGTGTAGTCCCAGGTTGCAATTTGTGAATGAAATCATATGCTGTTCAGGATTTTTACTTGAAAATAATCCATGGACTGCTGTCCCTTTCACTATAAATTAATATATTTACTTATATATTCCAATAGCTATACCTCTATAAATAGCTTTTGCCTATTTCTTTCCTCTATTCCCTTTCACCTTCCTCTTATCATGCTCACCCTCCATTCGGCTCTCCGTATTTCCTCTCAGATACATTGCTCTTGATCAAGGCCCCACCCAGCATCATACGCCCTTCTCGCCATCAATTTGAGATCTCTTGTTGTTCCCTTACTCTGAGTTTGTTGGCTACCCACTCCCCCTCCCAACCACTCCTCTCCCATGTCCCCGTGGAACTGCCAGTCCAGTAGTTTTCTCCTCAGGATTGTTTGTCCTGCCGATCTTATGTAGATAGACATAGGGGAAAAGAATGTGAAAAACAAAGCCGAATTAAACAAACAAAACAAAGCAGAATAAGAGGGGGGAAAAGATTAATTCCAGTTCTGTCTGCTGAACCTTATGCATGTTTTACAATCAAGTCTGATGAGGTTCCAAGCCCTGTTCTCCAGGTCAGAAGTCTCTTTTCAGGATTCCTTGGGGACTTGGTTCCTTTGCTCCCCTTGCTGTCCAGTTGTACTCCCTTCACATTTCAACATACCTGTGCATGGGGCAGACCAGGTATACTTTCCGCACAACATCTCTAGTGCTGTGCCCCCTGGCACTATGAGTCAGTGAGGGAATGCTTTTCTTGTGGTAGGGCAGATCCTAAGTTCCTCTCTCTACACTGGCTGCTCTGAGCAGGGATGTCATGATGAGGTCCATTCTCTCTCTCTCTCTCTCTCTCTCTCTCTCTCTCTCTCTCTCTCTCTCTCTCTCTCTCTCTCTCTCTTTCTTCATTCCCATGTGGTGGTCTGGACAGACCTGCCTCTCTCCCTAGACTGTATATTCAGTGTTGTCATATATTGCCTTCTTCTGGGGAGGGGGTTAATATAGCTTGGCTTGGGCCCAGCCCCGTCATCCTCTCTGTTAGTTTGCTGCTCCATATTGCCCTTAAGGCTTGCCACTCTGGGAAGGGGTCTGGTCTCTCCCTTTCCTGTGGAGACATAATCAATACCCTCCTTGCGAGAGTGAGTGCCCTGTTCCCTAATACCCTCGTTTTCTTTTTTTTCTTTCTTTTTTCCTTTATTTATTTCCCCTCTCTTTTCCCCTCCTTTTAAATTAGCTACCATTTGCCTCCCTGAGTTGGGTCAAACCCCTGGCAAAGTGATTGGACCTCAACCCAGGATGTATGCATTAAATAGCTATCCTCTATGCCCGTTGTACATTTTGAGCTGACCTCAGTGGGCTCATGTTGTACTTATCCCTTTGTTCTTGGCTAACTTTGCTTAGCATAATTTCCTCCAACTCTTCCCATGAGGCATCTGCTTCATGCGTTTGTCACTGCTCTTTAGGGCTGCATAGTACTCTACTGTATGTGTATACCAGAGTTTTTTAATCCATGAGTCAGTTAATGGAAATTTAGAATGCTTCTAGCTCTTCGCACTTGTGAACTGTGCCACAATGAACATTGGAGCAGAGATGTCTAGTCTTGGTCTGTTTCTTACTCCTTCTGGCTATGTGCCCGGTAAGAAGATTGCTGGATCATATGATGGCTTGATTTCCATTTGTTTTAGGTGTAGCCAGATGGATTTCCATAGTGGCTGCACATATCTACAGGACCACCAGCAGTGAATGAGAGTTCCTATCTCACCACACCCTCTCTAGCACTTGTTGCTTTCTGATTTATTGAATTGGGCTGTCTTTGAGGATGTTAGGGTATCTCATAGTGTTTGAATTTGCATTTATCATATGGCTAATGATCGGGAATGTTTTTTATGTGATAAATATTAAGATAGCAAACGGACTTTGGGCCAATATTCAAGGCCTCCCTTAACACATGAACACTTTGTTCTGACTCTTTGATACTCACCTTCCCAACACAATTGTTGAAGACAAAATGATTGCATTAGCAAATGTGGTAAAGAGAGAGGATGGTGCTCGGCTATCAAAAGATGTAGTGTCTGGGGTTTTAAAGGCTTGAAGTTAAACAAGTGGCCATCTAATAGGGAAGCAAATAAGCCCACGTGGAAGAAACACACCAGCCTATGTGATCATGAGGTGTCAACAGGATCAGGAAACAGATATCAAAAGATCCCAAACAAACAACTATATTGATGCGAAAGAGGGGGATTGGAAGGAGACGCAAAGCCCATCTGTCAATAATTGGATATCCCCCCACAGAAATAGTATAAGGAAAGGATGATTCAACCAAGGTGTAGTATAACAGCGATGAATCATACATCATTCCTCTAGTTCCTGAATTCCTGAATACTTCCTCTCCCTCCCCTCTACCCCAAGTACCCATGGCCCAGTTCTAACTTACAAAGCTGGCTAAATTGAAGAACACACATTGGTACAGATAAGAGTTCTCAACACAGGGAATTCAACATGGATAAACCCCTCAGTAACAGTAACATGAAGGTAGGGGGATGGTTGGTCAGGGAGGGGGAAGGGTGAGAAAAGGTGAACACATCACAAGATTGGATATATAGCCGCCCCCTGCCCTACGAAGGGGATGTAATGGAAGTGTGGGTGAAGGGAGACAAAGGACAGTGTAAGATATGAAAAAACAATATATAATTGATCAAGGATATAGAAGGGTGGGGAAGGGAGGGGAAAAGAGGAGTTTATATCAAGGGCTCAAGCAGAAATTGTCTTGAATATGATGATGGCAACATATGTACAAATATGCTTGATACAATTGATGTGTGGGATAATATAAGAGCTGTAAGAACCCCCCAATAAAAAGATGGGGGGAGATAAACAAAACTAATTTTATTGGTTGAATTTGCTGTACAGAATTTCTTTTGTTTATATTTTATTTAATTTTTTATTTCAATCACATTAAAGTTCATGTGTGAGTGCATGTATCTTCACCTGTAGCCATGCATTTGGCCACATAAATATTATTGTGTGTGATAGGCAGAAAATCCCAAAGGAGAGTTGAAGAATGAAGTATAAGAGCTTCTGAATTTAATAAAATAAAAAACACTACAAGTGGGGATAAGCTTAGTAAATTAGAACAAGGATGTGAAGTGCATTTTGTTTGAATTTCTGTTACATCTTAAATAAATCTAATTGCATGGTCTTGCTTTCCCTCTCATTAATAATTTAGAAAATACACATTGAGAGACACTGAAAAATGTAGGAAAATACATGAATACATTTGCTTCACACAGATCTCTATTCATATTTTCAATATTTAGAATTATGGTCATTTCAAAATATCCTTAAGTGTTTTGAGTAATGATTGGTGGGTGAGATATTATTAATTAATATGACCCTTCCAAGCAATAATCCCTTATGTGATGTATTATAATTCTGAACTATATTCCTGTGAGGATCCCTGGTGGTGTAGTGGTGACGGTTTGGGCTGCAATCTTCAAGGTTTGCAGTTCAAAACCACCGGCCACTCCTCGGGTGAAAGACAGGACTTTCTACTCCTGTAAAGAGTTACAAACTTGGAAGCTCAGGGACAGTTCTACCCTGTCCTATAGAGTCACTTTGAGTCAACATTGACTCAATAACAGTGAGAATTTTGTTTTGGATATTCCTGTCACTATGATCTCATTTTATTATTAACAACCTGTAATGTACAGATGACACAACCTTGCTTGCTAAAAGTGAGGAGGACGTGAAGCACTTGCTGATGAAGATCAGGGATTGAACCTTCCATATGGATTACAACTTAAGGTCAGGAAGACCAAAAGCTTCACAACTGGACCAATAGGTGACCTCAGGATCAATGGAGGAAAGTTTGAGGTTGTGAAGCATTTTGTCTTGCTTGGATCCACAATCCATGCTGCTCATGGAAGCAGCAGTCAAGAGATGGAAAGACAAGTTGCATTGGATAAATTTCAAGACAAGACCTCTGGGGCATTTAAAAGCAAGGATGTTACTTTGAGGACTAAGGCGCGCCTGACTTAAGCCATGGTAGCATCCATCACCTAATATGCATGTGAAAGTTGGGCACTGAAGAAGTCTCTGATGGATTGACACAGAGGCTGCATCGATGGATCAGGTATAGGAACAGTTGTGAGAATAGCACAGGACTGTGCTATGTTTCTTTCTGTTGTAACATAGGGTCGCTATGGGCCAGAGCTGACTTGATAGCACCTAACAACAAAAAGTTCAGGATGAAGCTGGAGAAATTAAAACAAGTCCACATGAACCAAAAAAAAAACAATTTCAAGCGTAGCCCACCTGAATTTCAAGAACATCTCGAGAACAAATTCCATGCATTGAACACCAATGATGGAAGACCTGATGACCTGTGGGATAACATCAAAAATCTCCTTTATGAAGAAAGCAAAAGGTTATTAAAAAGACAGGAAAGAATGAAAAGGCCAACTGGATGTCACAGGAGGCTCTGAAACTTGTTTTTAATCATTGGAGAAGGGAAGAAATGAATAAAAAGAGTTAAACAGAACATTTTCAAACAGAAGCTCAAGAAAACAAAGTAAAGACCTATCATGAAATGTCAAATAAACTGGAGTTAGGCAACCAAAAAGAACGCTTGTAGCATACCTTAAGCTGAGAGAAAAAATTGCAAGCCTGCAATAATAGGATATTCTATTGCCAAAATATTAAACCATGAAGGAAGAATCCAACGAAGATGGAAGGAATAGAGAGTCCCTGTACCTGGATTAAGGTGTGTCTGGCCTGAGTCATAGTGCTTTCAATTGCCTTCTATGCATGAGCGAGTTAGACATTGGATAAAGAAGACTAATCTTCTTTAAAAAACAATTGACATAAAGGAAAAAGGGATAATCTATGTATTTGAACTACGGGCTGTCGAACAAATAAATCTCTCTCATCAAAAGCACAGCCAGAATGCTCCTTAGAAGCAAGATGGCGAGACTTTGTCTCAAGCACTTCAGACATATTATCAGGAGGGACCAATCAGAAAAAGGACACCATGTTGATAAAGTCGAAGGACGTCGAGAAAGAAGAGGACCACCAGGTGATAGATTGACACTGTGGTTGGGACCATGGTCTCAAACATGAGAACAATGGTGAGGATGGAGCAGAGCAGGACAGTTTCATTCCGTTGTAAACAGGATTGCTATTGGTTGGAACCAGCTAAAGAGCACCTAAAAACATCCTTAGTAATATTCTCGTCTGACAGCACCTCATAGTACTCTTTGGATGGGGGGGATATCATTTGACAGATTATCTTGTAAGGAGATGGTTGTCACACACAAGCAAACACTAATAGTTACGTGATAGGTTAATTTTACGGTTCTTCACAAACAAATATGAGGAGGCAACAATTAATTAAGAAATGTCACACTGTTACCATTGATAATTGGTGTTTAATATGCCCCTAAGGCTTCTGAGAAATTAAGCTCATATTGTAATGAAAACAGTAGAAAATAATTGCAGCTACAGTGTTAGCTCAGAAAAAAATGGAATAAGAAACCCAGCCAATTTCCTATTGATTTTTAATTGATATGCAATCTTGTTTTATAAAAAGAAAGATTTTTCCATGATTTTGCTTTTCTGTAAACAAATTTGGGTATATATATATGTATATGTATATATATCCATGTATATATTTGCATATGTATTTTTGCTTTGATTACCCTGCTGAATAAATTGCCATCAACCTAAACCATCTCCAAATGTTCCGAATCTCTATCATATCAAGGAAGCCATCATGTACAAACATTCAGAAATATCATTTAACACCATTCACGAGAAAGTAAAAAAATTATTATAACAATTACCTATATGGATCACTTTCTTATATTGCTTCTATTTCACATTGATCTTTAAATTCTATAGATGAAAAATGGTACATAATTTTCAACATTTTTATTTTCTCTGCTGAGTTGAGTTCTGGGCTATTCATAATTACCCCAATACTAAAGGGCTTTTAAACGTTTCTTGAAAAATCCCACCCTCTTTTCATTTTACTTTTGAAGCTCCTGCATCTCTCTCTAGCCTATGCTTAGTGGTCCCACCGTCCAGTAGGTGAATAGGATGGTTATGGAGAAAAGTCGCTGTTGTTTTCACCCAAGCACAATAAATACCAAACACATTCAATACGCTAAATTTTCAGTTATCTGCAACTGAGGAGCGAAGCACAGATCTTGACCAGTATTTCTCAGATATTAGAATGTCTAAGATTTACCTGGCAAATTCAGATACAGATTTCTGCTCCTATTCTAATTATCTAGGTCTGAGGTCAAGCCTGAAATTGGTACTTTAATAAAGACACCAGGTAATTTCTATTATAAAGCACTTCTAAGAAAAAGTGAGTCTGGCGTGGGAATTTTAAAATGTTCCTTACCACCAGATTGCTGAGGACTTCTGTAAAAGTATCTGAAACTGTAGTTAGGAGCTTCATTGATAAGGGAAGATAGCGAGAGAAAATTGATAAAAGTAGGAAGACATCGATAAAGTAGAGGACCACCAAGAAGCTGGGAACTGTCATGAGCCCCATCCACAGCCAGCTCGAGACGACTAAGACCCTTCCTATTTTCTAATGTCTCCTACATTTGCATTGTGCCTGGATATACACTGGAGATTGTGGAGATTAGGTTTGCAGATGAGTGTGATCAGACAAAGTTGGCTCTACACGAGCAAAATTGAAAGCATTATGGATACAAAGTATGGACTTAAAAATAAGAAGAGAAAATAGAGTCTGGGAAACAAAACAAAACCCTGAGCCTGCAGTGAGTACCCAACCCAAAACAAATCAATGAGTGGAAGTGGGCAGGAGACAGAAAAGGTCTTGCTTTCCTGCCGTCAGTTGGAAGTTCCATTCAACTGCCCCTGCTGGGCATTCCGTTCTATTGAGCATGCCCAGTTAGTGTGACTAACTTTCACCAAGTAGAACAATCCACAAGATCACCATAAAGGCTTTACCAACATCAAGCCAGTAAAGTAACCACTGAAACCCATTCCCAAATTCGTGACCAATGGACCCAATTTTAGGGAGAGGACCTCCTTTGGACTACAACAATGGTTTGGGACGCAGTCTCTAATTTCTTCCTTTTTCTCAGATACGCTGGTCTCCACCAAAGGGACAAGATTTGGTGAGATGCAGCCATTTTGTTGGACAGCGGGAGCTCAGAAGCAAGAAAATGTCATATGATAGGACACAGTGTTATTCTCCTCAACAGCAAGCCACCACTGGAAGCGCCCAGATCATAGTGCCAATCAAGTGGAAGAGGGACGTTCTGTTAGACAACCTTATGTGAACCTCATATGAGAAACTTGCCAACGTGCTTCTTTGATTTTTTTTTTTAGTTGTACCCTTTGCGATACTTAAGTACTACCTCGTAGGAGAGCCTGACACAGCCAAGACATGACTCGTGCCATGGAGGAAACCCTAGGTAAACATCTTCAGATCGTGCAGGGTTCGGGCCCTGCTGCGGAGTGTTTCATGTTTGTGTGACCATATGCACATGTATGGAGGGTGGTGTGAGATATTATATTCAAAGTTTTAAGAAATGTCATGCTAAAATAAGACACTTTCTACCTATTCTCCCCTTCAATCTATTCTCCTTTTATTCCAAAATAATGACATTATGTCGATTGTACGGGACCAATGCTAGACGGACGAAGGAGCCCAGGGGATACCTGTGACTTACCTGCTTTAACCACTTAAAGTCTGCTGAGGAGAAAGTGGCTACCTATCAAAGAAAGGCAGATTCTCAATTAATTTTTAATCCTGTAATAAAAGTTCTTTGGAAATATTTTCAAATGTGACTCCCTATCAAATTTACAAAAACACTGTCCTAAAGAAGTGAGGAATTGTTCAAGGCTCATGAGAAATAACCACCCCAAAGGCATTTTGCCATGTGGCCTAAAAAAATCCTCACTTTCTTTGACTATATTTTTTTTGAGTCTTCCAAAAGGGCAAGGCAAAAATATAACCAGAAAACAGCAAAGTCCCATTGAGCCTGGTCTCTGATAAGGGACTTGGCAAGGCAAGGAAGGTGGATAAGTCAGAAGACAGTGTCAGAAAGAAAAGAGAAGATTCACAGAGAGTGGAGCCGCAAATAAACAGCTACACAGCATAATTGCCTTCATTTCAGGCATAGTAGGGACCAAGCTCATGGAATTTTACAGCCAGGCCTTACTAGAAAGACAGTTAAGCACAGGGGTACCCACTAACTAAAGATAAACAGGAATCCAATAATTATATTTTCCCCTCCATGTTTAATTCAAAATGTTTAAGTACTATTTTTTACTCAGCCTGGTTTCCAAGTATGCCAAGGACATGAAATATGAATAAGATCTAGCCCTTGCTAGCAAAGGGCTAGCAGTCACGGTAGAGGGAGACAGGGGAAAGAAACCTTCGGTGATAGTAGTCACTTGTCTGCACATGTCTTAATTATTTTTTCTGTACCTTCTAGAGATATTTGGAGATATAAACCTCACTATCAGCATGCTGAACAAGGAAGATAATATTATCAAGGTAAGGCAAAAGTTACAAGGTAAGGCAAAAGTTGCAACAGTTACATAAACCTTTCCTTCTCTCAAATTGCTTCTTTCTCTCTGGTTGCGTTTGTGGTGTGGTGTGGTTTGTGGTGTGGTGTGGTGTGGTTGTGGTGTGGTTTCCAGGAAATTCATATGGAATGCGCTATAATATTTGACCAGCAACATTTTTAAAGAACAAGTATCCAGTTCTACAAACTCAGTAAAGTGCACTCCTCCCTGGGGATTATGGCTTTATCATATATAATTTAAGGAAGCCTATGGAACTGTCAGGAGCCCCGGTGTTACAGCGGTTAAGTACTCAGCTGCTGACTAAAATGCAGGCAGCTCAAACGCACCAGCCATCCAGGAGGAGATGGCAGGCAGCTTCGTCTTGAAAACCCCATGAGGCCATTCTGCTGTGTCTTATAGGGTCACTATCGTCAGAATGGGTGTAAGCTTTATGGAAACCCTCAAATGTCTCCCCAACTCATCATTAATAAGACTATTTCAAAATTAGAGCTTTTATTTTCTGTGGGCATTGAAGCTTTTGTGGCTTCATCAACCTTATATAAAATACCAATAACTATGTGTAGTCACTTATCATCACAAAAATAGCCTTCTCCGAAGAATGGGAATTTCCAAACACTTAGTTGTGCTCATTCAGACCTGTATATGGATCAAGAGGGAGTTGTGTAAACAGAAAAAGGAATATTGCCTGGTTTAAAACCAAGAGAGTTGGCTTTCTGGGTTGTATCCTCTCATTATATTTATTTTATCTGGATGCTGAGCAAATAATCAGAGAAGCTGAATAATATGAAGAAGAACAGGATTGGAGGAAGACTTATTCACAACCTGAAATATGTAGATGACACAATCTAGCTTGCTGAAAGTGGAGAGGGCTTGAAGCACTTGCTGATGAAGAGCAAAAATTGCAGCCTTCAGTGTGGATTACAATTTAACATAAACAAAGAAAATAAAAATCCTCAGAACTGGACGAGTAGGTGACACCATAACAATAGCAGAAAAGATGAACATTGTCAAGAATGTCATCTTGCTCATGGAAACAGCAGTTGAGTTCAAATGACACATTGTACTGGGAACTCTTCGGAGTGTTGAAATGGAAGGATATTACTTAAAAGACGAAGGTGCACCTGACCTAAGCCATAGTATTTTCAACTGCCTCATGTACATATGAAAGTTAGCATGGAATAATGAACACTGAAGAAGAATCAATGCACTTAAATCAGGGTGCTGGTGAAGAATATTAAAAGTGTCATGGACTACCAAAAGAACAAACAAATCCGTTTTGGAAGAAGTGCAGCCAGAATGTTCCTTAGAAGCAAGAAAAGTGAGACTTCATCGCATGTATTTTGGACATGTTATCAGGAGAGGCCAGTCCTTGGAAAAGAACGTCATGCTTACAGAATAGAGGGGTCGAAAAAAGGGGAAGAGCCTCAACAAGATGAACTTCCACAGTGGCCGCCACAATCCACTCAAACAACAACAGAGAGGACAATGCAGAGCCAGACAGTGTTTTGTTCTGTTGTACATTGGTCCACGTTGAGTCAGAACCTGCTCTACAGCACCTACCAATGCCAGCGACAGACCCAGCACTGAATGGAAGTCGCAGGGTTCTGTGATACAATCTCACCTTCTACCAAAGAGACCTGGAGTTGAATCTGGGCCAATGCACCTCATGCACAGCCATCACCCATCCGTCTCCACCTGGAGGCTTCTATTTTACTGTAGTAGTGAGCAGGCTTCAAATGGCACTTCCAGGCTAACAAGGACTGGGCAATCTACTTCTAAAAATCAGCCAATGGATCATAGTCTAATCCACAATCAATTACAGACATAGTGCCAGGCCAGGCAGCACAGTGTTCTTCTGCTTCCAGAGAACATGTGAGCATCTAATAGATTTAAAAGAGACTTCACACATAGTTGTTGGCCAGGCCACTGGCCAGATGCATTATCTGTCCCACGGGGTTCACAACCTCCCTCCTTAAGTTTTACATATGAAACAAGGTCTTAGAAATCTCCCTTAGGATCTGTACTCACAGCTCAGGAGTTACAGGGTGTTCCATGGTGAATAGTCACTCCCTGGGAGTGGTGGACATTTCCATTCCCTGGAGGCCCCCACAAGAGTGATTTCCAGGAGACTTGCAGGTATCAGCTAGTCCGCTTCTGCCTTCCATAACATCTTGCCACAGAGATGTGGCTATTATTATCTGACATTATTATCAGGCAGCCCCATCTACAATGGGATTCGACTGTTGTGATCCAAAGGGCTTTCTATGTTCACAGAAATTATTTGTTGTTGTTGCTGCTGGTGGTGGTGTGGGCTATGCACAGTAAGCATGCCAGTTAACATACAAATTCAATCACATGATTAATTCAAGTTGTAAAATTAGTCGCTTTTTTGAGTTCTCCCTTTTGATTAACATAAATCCAATGCCCGCTAGCATTGCTATCTAACCTTTCAGGTTGCATTGTTCATTTTATCCCATGGAGATAGATCTTAAAAGAGTATAACACTCAAAGCAGATATTCCTGAGTAGCTAAAGGGTAGTCTGGCTTTCTGAAGTAGATGGCTAGGCCTCTCTTCCTAGCTTGTTGTGTTTGTTTTGTGTTTTCATATAGAAGCTCCATTAAAACCGATTCAACCTCACAGCAACACCCAGCCTCCAATTAAAACCAAGTGTTTTAATAAACTTTGTTTGATATGTAATAATTTGCTTTCTAAAGATGCATATTTTTCTCAGGAAGCAACAATTAAGCTATGTAAAGTCTTTTGTATGGTAGAGAGATGTATTGCAGATTCAATTGTGCTGTTATTTTCCACTCAGCTTATTCCATTTGTTCTACAACCCAATTTTCTGTGTGTATGTTCATATGTTCACAGGAAGACATTTATAGTCAACTTACTACTGTTATACAGAATTCAGATATCTTGGACGATGCACTTGTGCAGCGATTGATTTATTATGCTTCTAAGGACATGAGAGATGACAATGTAAGTGTTTTTGTTTTGTCTTGTTTTATTAGTTGGGAGATCATATCATTCCATATTTCAATCATGTCTAGTAGAATTGTACAATTGCTACCACAATCGATTTCCCAACAATCTTTGTCTCCATGGACTCCTTACAAGCCTCTCCCTTTCCCCCCCCCCACCTCCACCACTGTACCCCGAACCCTTATTCTACTTGCTGTCCCTATAGGCTCAACAATCCTGGGTTTCATATACCGAAAAACAGAAATACATATAGTACAGCTTCAGGAGGGTGACCTACGCTAACATTACACCTTTGAGATACACTCTAATATGAACAAACAAAAATCACACAAAACAATACAAACCAAAAATACAGAAAATTCTAGGAAGCACATCAGGTCCAACCAGCATCATAGCCGGGGATCTACTGACAAAGTTATAACTGTTCAGGTCAGATTTATGCCTTTGGTCTTCTCTCCTCCTCTCTCCCAAGCACTCCACGTAGTCACCACTTTGCTCCCATCCCTCAGTTTTAGACTGGGCTAGCTTTCCAGAGGGTTCTTATGTAGCTCCACCCATGAATCTTGGGCTCTCACTTTTGTTTACAGTAAATCAGAAGCAAGGCCCATAACAAAGTTCCCAATTTCATCCATGTGGCTGACCATCGACTTTTTCTACATTGATGCTATGACCTGGATCCCCTCTCCTTACATAATCCAGTTATTAATTCTGAACTAAACTAAATAAAATCCATGAGACACTGTAGAGGTTGTATAGCATCCACTATGAGATGAGGAAGTTTTTCTCTGGAAAAAAAGAAATATATATATATATTTTTTTTTTCAAAGTACCACAGCTATCTATTGATAAAACACATAGCTAGAGTATATAGTTTCCTGACCTGCTTGAGAATTCTTGTCTTTTTATGTCTTCAGGACATTGTCTCTGAAAACTTATTTGTAAAACAATTTGAGTCCTAGGATGATGATATTTCCCTCTAGAAAGAGTTTTCATTTGTTCCTGCCAAGGGCACTAAAGATCTATGCTCAGTTTCAAAACCTGCGGATCCCAGAGCCACCTAGGTGACTCTCAGCTGGATTGTAATCCACGTGAGGACTTGCTTGCTTCCAGCTAAATTTTATATCTAAGTACAGCCCTTTGGGATCTTAGTCCACAAAAGTGATGGGTGGAGTTGCTCTAGTTTACTGTTGGTTGATCTTGAACTCGATCTTCCCAAAACAGACTAAAATATGGAACTCATCTCTAGATTCTTATTATTTTCCCTAACTAAACTCAATAACTCCTCTCAATGATGTTAGCTGTTTAGTGCTTCTTAAAAATATACCTTAAGTCTATTATCCAGATCTTTTATTATCCCCAGCAAAATGGGTTGATCAGATTTACATAATCCACTGTTACTAGGAGCAGAAGTTCCTCTCAAGAGCTCCAATATTAACGATTATTAGACTGTGACATTTCTGAAATCTAAATCTCTTCATTCCTCCCAGTTTCCATCATGATTCCCTTTAGTCTTTCCACTTCACTAATTCATATCACTTAAACACAAAAAATAACCCTATGCCCGTGGTATCTGAGCAAACAGCAAGAAAACGTGTACTGACCTCAAGTTCACAAACTCTCTATCACAACATGACTTTTACGCACGTTCAGATCAGCTCTGCTTTCCCCGCTGCTGACATCTGACCTCGAGTCCTCCACCACGGCTTTGTCGCTGCCCGTTTTCCCAGACAGGATGTCCGCGTCATTGCGCGCTGTTCCCCTTCACGGGCTCTCTCCTCCTCCCCTAGTCGTGATTCGTGTTTTCACTTGCTCCCTCAGGTCCTCCGCGAAGTCCGAATGCTCGCTGGTGAGGTCTTGGTGTCCCTTGCTGCGCACGATTTCAACTCTGTGATGTACGAAGTGCAAAGTAACTTCAGGATCCTCGAGCTGCCAAATGAGTTTGTTGTGCTCGCTCTGGCTGAACTGGCAACGAGCTATGGTACACAGGGAATACTAGCCATGCTTTCTCTGGAAAAGACCCACCACTAGTTACCTAAAACCTAATGGGAACAAGTGAAATTCAGAGAGAGTATCTCGGCCATCTGTCGTATTCAAGAATACCGAGAGAGGCATGGGGGCAGGTTATTTGCATAGATGAGTCTGCTGATCAGATACTGTTAATCCACTCTGTTCTGAGTCTGCCTAGACTCTCTTCCACCCTTACTCGCCTTCCTTTTTAGCTAGCCCTGGACTTACATAAGCATATTTTTCACACAGTATATTCTGTAAACCATTAAACCCTTGCTTATCTATCATAAGGGTTGCCTACTACTTTGTTTAACAGATATTTATTGAACACCTATTGCGTGTACTAATGAACTCTGGCAGAACTATGTTAGCATTGAGCTGCTGACCCCAAGGTCAGCAGTTCAAACCCACTAGCCACTCTGTGGAAGATGCAACCCTCCAGTGGACTTGCGGGAGGGGCCCGGTTATATGTGCTGTCATTCTTGGCAGGGTTGATATTGCTTGTGCTAGGCAAGTTCTGGTGGTGCAGCTAGACAGTAGTAAAATAATAATCAAAATAAGTCATTGCCACTCAACCTCAGGTATAGATAGGTGACTATATAGGTAATGTTTGATTCTAAACCAAGTGACTCTGCCTTCCTTTTCGAAGTGCAGCTTGGCATTGAGGCAGGGCACGGGGACTGAGGAGGTCTTCCTCCTCCAAGAGCACCAGCCCAGGCTTTGTGTCGGCATGAGGAGAGGAAGGGTGCCCTCCATATGCGAAGACGATGGCTTTCTTCTCTCACCCCTCTCCGCAGTGTCTCAGAGCATTCCTTTCATGATGATGACCCTGCTCACCATGCAAACCATGCTCAGGCTGGCCGAGGAGGAGAGGATGAAGGAAGCTTTCTGCGTGGGTGGGTATCCCTGTGCCTTCCTCTTCCCATAAAACGATAAACTGGGCTAAAAATGGAGCAAATGCCTTGTTTCTCCTTTTGCTTTAGTCTTGCCTTTTCTCATGATAATATAGCTTTTTCAGGCCTCCCACATGTGATGCTCTCTGAAGGGATTTTATTTTACCCAATCCTAACAGCCACTTTGCAAAATAGTTGCAATTAGGCTATTTTACAGATGAGAAACTGAGGTCCAAGAAACATAAGCAGTTTTTCCAAGCTGGGAACACAGTCATTAAGATGCACTGGTAGCATTCAAAGCCGGGTCTATATGGCCACCAATCTATTCTCTCTCTCTTTCCACTGCCAAATAAGACCCATTTCTCTTGGAGTCCTTCCTTCATTGTACTATACTTTATATGTGATGATTGTGAGAGCATCCCAGCCCTTATAAATGGACTAAATGCTGACATTTGATTATAATGTAATATAATGATGATGATGAGAAAACAACCTAATCAAAATACAGTTACTCATCAAAAGTCAAATGAACCAAAGTGAACGGGTAAAGTATTAAATCTATCTACAGTAAATATTTTATAGTGTGTAGGCTTATAGCATGTGTTTTATTTAATGTATCCCAAACTTAAACTTCATCTGTAGTAATCAAGCTATGGAAGAATGTGTCCAGGGATTCCAAAAAGAAAACCTTTGGAATTTAGGGGAAGGGCTTCTGGGATGGATGTGCAGACCTGAACTTTGTCTGCACCAGGTGACCATGACCTTGTCCCAGCCTGGTTCTCCTTGGGACAACATCAGACGAAGCCATTGCTAAGATACTTTCGACCATTAATATACCGCAGTATTAATATTTTATATTTAAAATCCTATTTTCTTTTCTTTTCTTTGAGAGTCTTCTTTTCCCAGAAACCACGTCAATCCCATCCTATGATGCTTCTTTTCTCTGAATCTACCTTCATTGAAGTTAATATTTTTATCTGACATATATTTAGAATTTACTATGTGCCAATGCTCTAACCTAAATATGAAAGTATGACTCAAGAACTTGAGTAACTATACCGCATTAGTCACCTTACTAATTTTTTTAATATCCCCACTTGCTATAATAATTAATAATGTGCTCTTGCAAAGAAACATTAATTTCTAATACCGTGCTTACCCCCAATCTTAATAACAAGGAAAGCAAAGCAGGACATCATTATGGCAATTAATAATAGAGTCTCTCTTTTTATGTTATAAAGTTATCTAAGTACTCTGTGCTAAAGCAATGTATGCATGGTTGCTACAAAGGAAAAGAGATGAAATTTAAGTGGTTCTTATATACTTATCACTCTATCAATCGACACAGAAGCAAATATTATGCTGGTTACAATGAATATCCTTCATGGACAAAACACCATCCATTTCCTCCCATTGCACAGAGGTCAATGGAGGGAGAACACACGCAAAACAGCGATAAAGTATTAAAAGAAACCCTCCAAGAAACCGAAAGGATGTGGAGAGAAGACAGCTCGCTCTAGAACTGAAACACGTGGGGTCTCCGAAGGGCTCTCCTCTCCAGAGTAATCTTCGTGTGAGGTGTCTTTAAAGAAGTGGACAATGGATTTTCTTTTTCATCCATAAAATGAGTAGCCCAAGAGGAGGGTTGAAATAAAAATATCATATTTTTAATGCATGTAATGCCAGTATACGTGGATTAGTGATGAAAATGATTTTTTGAGATAAAAAAGTATGTTTAGTTTTATTGAATTAAAATATACACGCTGAAAAGAGTACAAATCAAAGCTGTGCATATTGGTGTGTTATCACAGTGACATAGCCATTTTACTGCCACTCAGATCCGGACATGCAACCTTCCCCCATCCCAGAAAAAAACCCTTGTTTTGCCTAATAATCACCACCTTCCCCCTTCCCCACAAAGGTAATCATGATCCTGACTTCTAATGTCATAGTTCACTTTTGTGTATAAAATCCATACATGCTCTTTTGTGTAGTCATGGTTAATTTTCATTGCTGCATTCCACTGTATGCCTTTTTTACAATTTATCCATTCTACCTGTTGTCAAATACTTAGATTATTTCTATTATGGTCTATACAATTGGCTACACTAAAGACGCTATCAAATCATTTGTGGTTACACATTGGGCTGCTAAATACAAGGTCAGCAGTTCGAGGGAACCAGCCAGATCCACGGGGGAAGGATGAGGCTTTTTACTCCTATGAAGCTTTATAGATTCAGACTCTCACAAGGGCAGGTCTATCTTGTCCTATACGGTCACTATGCGTCCGCATTGACTTGGTGGTGGTGGAAGTGACACCCCTGAGTGATTATTGATAAATGTTCTCTAACATAAAATGATAAAAATGTCTCTAATGTGAACCAGAGACAAATATAAACCATAGCTTCATGAATGGATTTGGGACTTGCACTTAACTCTAGCCCCTATCTAAGAGCAACTAGTTCTTAGGACATGGCCCTGCTTGATTCACAAACTCTTGAATAGATCACGTAAGACAAGAGTGCTATAGCAAAGTGTAGTGAAGAAATTACATGGTGCCCAACTATCAGAAAGAATAGTGCCTGGGATCTTAAAAGCCTTTTTTTCCAAAACAGTCATGTAAGTGAGACATCAATGAGTCTACATGGAAGAAGCACACCAGCCTCTGTAATCCAAGGATTGTAAATAACGTAATCCAAACCTAAAGTAGGGAATGGTATCTGAGCTTGAACTGTGAAAACCTGATTTGCCGAAGGCTATGTGTGACAGTGGAAGCCCAAAAATTACTCGCAAGGTCTAGACATGGGTTAAGCCTCCAGTGACTCCCCGCTGACGAAAGCTCAAAGATGTGAATAGCCTTTTCAAAATGTCATATGTTATCATTTTATCTGTCTTTGATCCATTTTAAAGCTGTTTCTGTTTTTTGTTTGTTTTTTATTTTATTTTAATTGTTTTATTAGGGGCTCATACAACTCTTATCACAATGCATACATACATCAATTGTGTAAAGCACATTTGTACATTCATTGCCTTCATCATTCTCCAAACATTTGCTCTCCACCTAAACCCCTGGTATCAGCTCCTCATTTCCCCCTCCCTCCCTGCTCCCCACTACCTCATAAACCCTTGATAATTTGTAAATTATTATTCTGTCATATCTTACCCTGTCCGACGTCTCCCTTCACCCACTTTTCTGTTGTCCATCCCCTGGGGAGGAGATCACATGTAGATCCTTGTAATCGGTTCCCCCTTTCCAACCCACCCTCCCTCCACCCTCCGAGTATGGCTATTCACATCATTGGTCCTGAACAGATTGTCTGCCCTGGATTCCATCTGTTTCTATTATACATCCTCTGGTCTAGCCATATTTGTAAGGTAGAATTGGGATCGTGATAGTTGGGGAGGAAAAAGCATTTAGGAACTAGAGGAAAGTTGTATATTTCATTGTTGCTACATCGCACTCTGACTGGTTTGTCTCCTCCCCATGACTTTTTGTAAGGGGGATGTTCAGTGGCCTACAAATGGACTTTGGGTCTGTACTCTGCACTCACCCCCTCATTCACTATGATATGATTTTTTGTTCTGATGATGCCTGATACCTGGTCCCTTTGACACCTCGTGATCATACAGGCTGATGTGCTTCTTCCACGTGGGCTTTGTTGCTTCTCAGCTAGATGGCCGCTTGTTTACTTTCAAGCCTTGAAGACTCAAGATACTATATCTTTTGCTAGCCAGGCACCATCAACTTTCTTCGCCATATTTGCTTATGCACCCAGCAATTGTATCAGGGAGGTGAGCACACATGATATCATTTTTTGTTCGTGGATGCCTGATAACTGATCCCTTTGGCACCTCGAGATGACACAGGCTGGTGTGCTTCTTCCACGTGGGCTTTGTTGCTTCTGAGCTAGATGGCTGCTTCAAGCCTTTAAGACCCCAGAGGCTATATCTTTAGGTAGCCAGGCACCATCAGTGCTCTTCACCTCATTTGCTCATTCACCCGCTTAGTCTTCAGCGGTTGTATCGGGAAGGTGTATCGGGAATGCCAACTTAATAGAAGAAAGTATCCTTGCATTGAGGGAGTACTTGAGTGGAGGCCCAGTGTCCTTCTGATACCTTAATAATAAACCTATAAATATATGCACATAGATCTATTTCCCTACCCTGATATATAGATATATTTTCATATGTACATGCCTTTATTTAGACCTCTATAAATTCGCTTTGCCTCCTAGCTCTTTCCTCTATTTCCTTTGACTTTGCTCTTGTCCCACTATCATATTCAGTCTTCATTTGAGTTTTAGTAATTCCTCTTGGTTACATTACCCTTGATCATGCCCTACCAGGCCTCCTACAGTCAGGTAAAGCAAGCCTTCCCACTGTGTCGTTCTTCTTGAGGAGTTGTCTGCTACTTCGGGGCTTCTTCCCTCTCCATATGAAGTTGGTAATCAGTTTTTCCATTTCTTTGAAGAAAGAGGAAGGTAATTGTATCGCGATTGCATTAAACTTATATAGCTCCTTAGGCAGAACTGACATCTTAACTATATTGAGTCTTCCAATCCACCAGCATGGGGTATTCTTCCTTTTGTTGAGGTCACTCTTGGTTTCTTCTGATAGTGTTCTATAGTTTTCCCCATATAGATCTTTTGTTCTTTAAGTCATGTATATCCCTGGAAATTTCTATTTATGTTTGACTATTGTGAAGGATCCTACCTTCTTTACCTCCTCTTTCATCTGTGGTTTTATCCAATGTATATAACAGTCCGATGGACTTCTGTTTGTTGATCTTGTATCCTGCCACTCTGCCAAACTCCTCTATTGCTTCCAGTGCTCCCCTTGTGGAACTTTTGGGATTTTCCATATATAAAATCATATCATCTGCAAATAACGATAGTTTCACCTCTTCCTTCCTCAGACAAATACTTTTGATGACTTTTCTTTGCCTTATGCTGTTAGCTAAAACCTCCAGAATGATATTAAGTGAGAGTGGAGAAAAGGGGCCTACTTCTCTGGTCCCCTTTTTCAGTGGGATTGTGTTAGTCTTTTCTCCATTGAATACCATGTTGACTGTTGGTTTTTCATATATAGCTTGTATTGTCTTGAGGAATTTTCCTTCTATTCCTAGCTTCTCAAGTTTTTTAAACAGGAACTGGTGTTGGATGTTGTCAAATACTTTTTCTACATTTATCAATATTATCATGTGGTTCTTAGAGGTTTTCATGTCAATGTGGCGGATGATATTAACGGTCTTTCATATGTTCAACCATCCCTGCATCCCTGGTATGAATCCCACTTGGTCATGGTGAATTATTAGTTTTATATACTTTTGTATTCTATTGGCCAATATTTTGTTAAGGATTTTTGCATGGGTGTTCATTAGGGATATTGGTCAGTAGTGATCGATTCTTGTGGGATCCTTGCCCACTTTGGATATCAAGTTATACTAGCTTCATAGAAGGAGTTTGGGAGTTTGCCATCTTTTTCTATGTTCTGGAAGAGTTTGTGTAGGATTGGTGTTAGTTCTTCACTAAATGGTTGGTAGAATTCTGCAGTGACGCCATCTGGCCAGGGCATATTTTGTTGGTAAGCCTGCTGAGACTGTATATAGACAGAAGAGAGGGAAACAAAAGTAACAATGTAGCTGAGCCTGGATCCCTGCCCATGGAGCTGCAAGGATTTAATCCCTGCCCTGAGGCAGCCACAGCTGAGGCTATGTTGAGATTAAGCCCCAGCACAGGCTCCAAATGGTCCCGGCTCAGGCCTAAAATCAAGCACTAGCCAGCCTCCACTGTGGTAAACCAAAAGCCCCCAGCCTCTCAAAACCTTGTGGGTCTGTGCCTATTTACCTTTATGATGCTCCTCCTGCGATTCAGCAGTGTTGAATTTCCCTCTAAGTAACTCTCCTGGGCTGACTTCTGCAGTTTCCCTCTGGTATGTTACTCCATCGCCATCATCCCGGAAGTTCCTCCAATTTGTTGTTGTTTTTTTAAGTGAAGGGAAAATACAAGTCATAAAATACACCATAATGAGTCCCTCTGACCATGGACCACCAGGAATGTGAATAACTTTGCTGTCGTGTAGAATGCATTAGAAAGTGGATTGTTGCAGATGCAGTTGGGTTAAAATTTAGCACCCTATCATTTTATCTGCCTTATGATCCATTTAAATTTGTTCTAGTTTTTAATATTTTCTGTTTTCTTTTCTATTGAGTTTTTATCGGTTTTATTATTCTTTATAGGTGTGTTTTTAAATATTTTTCCGTATATGAAATCTAGGCTAGCTAAACTTACAGAGATAGTAACTGGATTAATGGTTTCTTGTGGATATGGCAGGGGAAGTTGAGGAGAAATGAGGATCTAATAATAATGTGTACAAGAATGAAAAAATTTTTCTAAAACTGATTGTGGTGATGATTGCGCAACTCTTCTCAATGTGGTTGAACTATTGTACTATATGTGAATTATGTACCAATAAAATTACTAAAATATAGTTCAATTGTTTTTCTTAGGGGGTGGTTAGGACTAAAAAAACTACTATAAACATTCTTATACATTCTTTTGTACTTACATATATTCATTTCTAATAGTTGCATATCTAGGTGTAGAACTGCTGAGTCATAGGACACATTCAATATTGGTAGGCAATGCCAAAGGGTTTTCCAAAGCCTTTGTATCAATTCAGACTTCCACTAGCAATATCTCACACCTATGTCTGGTGGACATTTGCCATTACCTATTATACATTTTAGCCAATCTCTATGGTATGTAGTAGTATCCCATTATGTGTTTCATTTTCATTGCACTACTGTGATTTACATGTTTATTTGACATAGTCCTAAGGTTTTACAGAAGCTATTGTACATTTAAAGACCTCTAGCAGTCTAGGGATTAAAGCACTCAACTGTATTGTGAGCACACTGTTGCTGCACTGGGAAAGATGTGACAGTCAATCTCTTTCAGTAAGAGTTACACCACAGAAAACCCTGTGGGGCAGGTCTACACTATCACCTGGGGTCACTGTGCATCAGAATCAACCTGATTGCAGTAGGTTTAATTTTTTTACTTGTTTTATTTCACATTTATTAATCATCAGTACTCTTTGCTCTACATTTATTTTCTTGTCCTTCCCATCTTGATATTTTTCTCAATTTATGCTTGTGTTTTTAAAATGCAGCCCTTGAAAAGTTCAGCAAAGCCATCTACAAGTATGTCAACCACTGGAGAGATTTCCCCTATCCAAGATTGGATGTCAATCGACTCTCGGATAAGATCTTCATGTTGTTCCGGTATATAATGGAAAGGTGGGCAACTGTGGCCCCAACCATGAATGTAAGTGGAGACCTTGGGTGGCCTCCAGCTAGCTCTCATTCAATGTGACCTGAACTTCCTATTCTATTCTTGCTATAATAACTAAGCTAGATTTTAGACCGCTGAACATGATGTTCTATAAGTTTATCAAATGTTTTCACATATTCTTCCCCACCTATTTCCAGTCACTATTTGTTCATCCAACTAATATCTATTAAATTCCCATAATTTCCTAAACACTATTCTAGATGCTAGGAATGTAATCAGGATAATAAACCAAAATTCTGTCTTCATAGAAATAATATTTCAAGGTGCAGAGAGATTGATGGACAAGATATGATAAGTAAAATATATAGAACCTTAACAGCTATTTTATGCTCTATATATCATCATTTATATTTGAGCCCAGTCATTGATTGGGGGAAACAAGAGTCCAAAGAATGTCCCCATGTCTGTGAATTACAACGTCAAGTATAACCATATCTAATGAATATACTACTTCCAAATAAAATAAGATCATGTGAAGAATAGTTTATAAATTGCATGTGCATATATAGTTCCATTGATACCTTGTTGGAAACCAACTTTTTATTGTAATTTTGATGAAAGTTTACAAAACATACTGATTTTCAGTCAGCAATTCATGCACATTACATTTTGTGACACTGATTACAGTCCTCACAATGTAACGGTCCTCTTCACACTTTGGCCGTGTTAACCTTTCTCATTCACATGCTGCCCTTTTGGCTTTATAAACTGGTGTAAGGGTTGTAACTCTCCGTGGTGTCATGGCTCATTTTGCAAACCCATCGTTTGGCTGAACCATTGGGGTGACTTGAGGTCCATGCCATTACGTGCTTAAGAGGTACAGTTCCAGTCTTTTCTTTAGACCAATCAACTGGCTTTTCTCTGGTTTCATGTTTTGTTCCACACTTTTATACAACTCCATCCTGGAAAGACATTGTAATGTCTGAAATTGTAATGTCTTTCAGTTTCTGATGTCAGGGTCTTAAAGCTTGGTTTGCGTGGTCAAATTAGTTCTTTTGAATACTTGTTTCCAGGAAATTTTTATTTTCAGGATTCTTCTTTGCTTTCAATGGTAAGAGACAAAGACTGGTGGTTTCCTAGAAGGTCACTATGAAGCTGTTCAGACCCCTTCCTCCTCCACAAATGAGGATAGAGAACTTTTTCTCTCTAGACTATGTTATGTCAAGAGGCCCCATTCCCAGAAACTCATTAACTTCAACTGTTTGGTTAGATCTAACACATTTTCTGAGCTTTGGCCCTGTATGCGCTACTATATTTATATATATTGATTTTCAGCACATGTAAATACACATGTAGAAATATCTCTGTTAAACCTGCATATATATTCATGGATCTAGTTTTAATTTGCCTTCCTACTCCTGGTCAGATTATATCCAGATTCCACTTAAAGACTCTTTACTACTCTTTTTGCAGCAAGTGTGACTACTAATATTTATCCTTATTGCCAAGATCCATCTCACATCTGCAATGAGATCCTTTTTGTTTCATATCTGGCCTGATCCTCTAGTAGCACCTTACCAATGTGTTACTGCAATCTTGTTGGATAATCTTCAGCAACATTTTACTTGTATGTGATATCAATGATATTCGAAAAAGTATAAGTCAGGATTGTATACTCTCACTGTACTCATTAAGGTATGCTGATAAAATAATCAGATAATCTAGCTTATATGAAGAAGAATGTTGTGTCAGGATTGAGATGAAACTCTATTTCTTTTGAAAGCGTCATTCCTGGCTAGGTAAACCATATTATTTTCTGATTAAAAATGACCAATACCAGACGACTTCAGCTTATTAATGCCTTGACTGTTGATCTTTGTGCTCCATTTCAATTTTGACAACTTCCAAATTTTCTGGATTCATACTTCACACATTCTAAGTTCCTATTATTAATAGATGTTTGAAACTGTTTCTTCTCATTTTGAGTCATACTCTATGAGCAAATGAAGGTCCTAAAGACTTTAGTCCACCCACACCATTAAAGCCTACTCTACTTCAGAAGGCAGCTCTTCCTGAGTCATATTATGAGTGCCTTCTGATCTGAGAGGCTCATCTTCTGGCGCTATTGTTTGGAAATATTCTGTTAGTACTCATGAAGTTTTCAATATCTGACACTGTTTCATTGCTTCCCACGGCTTTCATTGGCTAATTCCTGTGAGGTACACAACTAATTACTTCATTGTAGTTTGTTCTTAGTCTGGAAGCTCTGCTGAAACCTGTCCACTTTGGGTGACCCTGCTGGTATCTGAAATATCAGTGACTTCTCTTCCAGTAACACACATGCTGCCACAGTATGACAAACTTACAAATACATGATGAGGAAGTAGTACCATGGACTGGTGTGTGGGGTGGGGGAGGGTGGAGAAAATATCTGTATTGGAAGAAGTACCACTAGAACCTCCTTAGATGTGAACATGGCAAGACTTCGTCTCCTGTACCTTGAACATGCTAAGAGAGACCAGGCCCTGGCAAAGGACCCCATGGTTGGTAAAATAGAAGCGCATTCAGAAGAGTAAGATCGTCATAGAGATGGACTGACACAGTAGACACTGTGCCAATGGGCTCAAATATAACAACAATCAGGATGCAAGAGGCCCAAGAAGTGTCTCCATCTGTACATACCTGGGGTCACTATGGATCAGAAGCAACAGTAACACAATCAACACCCGGTCATTTTTGGTAGCCTTCAAAGAATGTTTCTTTCTGAATGGAAACATTTCTTTGATTTCTTTTTTCCTTGACATTTTATCGTACTGGTCTAATGCAATATTTGTCCTGTTGACACTCACTAATTTCACTCAGCACAATGTGCTCCAGGTACATGGATGTTATAAAGTGTTTCGCTGATGGGTTGGTATTTTTTAATGCTGAACAGTATTCCATTGTGTACATGTCCCGTTGCCTATTTAACCATTCATTGATAAGCACCTAAGGTTTTCCATATTTGTTCTACAGGGAAATGTGCAACAGTGAGAGCATCTAATAACTAACTTTAGCAACATGACTATTCACTTGGTTCTAAGGTAGATTGTTGTGCAGCTGGTACAGAATTATATTAAAGAATAGTATACCTTTCCAAAAAATTATAATGTATGCAAAAATTTAGAGTAAACCAGACAGCTCTTATTTCTGCAGGCTATATACCGAGTAGTGAAACTGCTGAATCCAATAATATGTCTTTTTCAAGTTTTTAAGGAGGTGCCATGGCACTTTCCAGATGGTTTTACCACCTTAAATTTCCACCAGAAAATGTATTTAGACCACAGTTGCAACAGTGGGCTCCCACATAACCATGATGGTGAGGTTTCCCCAGGACTCCGGTCTCACACATGGAGAGGCTCTAGACTACCAAAATGTCGTGATTCAAACCCATCCAGAGGCAGATCAGAATTCAGGTCTGGTGATCTACTTCTGAGAGAGGTCCAGACCGAAAACCCTGTGGATGACCACGGGCCAGAATCAATAGCAACTAATAACAAAACTAACACTATTGCTCACTCAGATCTGAGATCCACCACTCACCTGTCAGTTTGTTGTACTGTCGTGGCCTGTGTGGTGCTGTGATGCTGGCGGTTATGTCACTGGTATGTGAAAGGCCAGCAGGGTCACTGAGAGTGAACCAGCTTCAATGGAGTTTCTAGACTAAGAACGGACAACAAAGAAGAACTCAGCTCCCCACTTTAGAGAAAGAAGCCATTGAAAACTTTATGCATAGTTTTGAATCATTGTCAAACACTGAAAGCCTAAACAAAGGGAGCAGAAAATAGTCAGAGATACTGCCAGAGGATGGCCCCCGCAGGTCCAAGAACACTCAAAATGTGACTGAAGAGAGGAGTTCTTGGAGGGGAGTTGACCATGACATGGATCAGGTAAAGCCTGTGGTAGGGGAGCCTTCATGATGCTCATATGCTGATGGAAAATGACTTGGGGAAAGGGAAACAGTTGCAAAAATCTTCTAATGATCAAGGACTTGGATTGTGAGAAGAATGAATTTAGGAAAATCGGAAGTGGCCAAATGGGACACCTGAAGATAGATATGCTAAGCATCAGTGAGCTGAAATGGATGGCATTGACCATTTTGAATCAGAAATGATTTACTATGCTGGAACGACTCACTATGCTGGAACTAACACAATCAGAAGGAGTGAGTAATGTGACCAAAAGGACTAGTGTGGCATTCATTGTTGGAAAAGAGCTTGCTAAAGCCATCATGAGACAAAATCTTGTCTGTGAGAGGATTATATCTACCTGAATACAAAGAAATCCAATCAATACAACTATTACTCAAATTTATGCACCAATCATTAACCCTATTGATGAAGAAATTGAAGAATTTTATCAACAAGTTCAGTGAGAAACTGATCAAACATGCAATCAAGATGCATTAATAATTATTGGTGACTGGAGAGCGAAAGTTAGGAAAAAGGAGAAACAGTAGTTATAAAATATGGTCTTGATAGAAGAAAGCAAGGTGAGGATTGCATGAACGAATTTTGCAAAAGAATGACTTGTTCATTGAAAATAACTTTTTCCAACACCACAAAAGGAAGCTATACATATGGACTTCCCCAGATGGAATACACAGCAATTGAAGGGACTACATCTATTGGAGGAGACAAAAGAGAAATTCAATATCAGCAACTAAAACCAGACAGGGTCTGATTTGGGGAACTGACTATCGTGTTCTGTTTGTTCATATGTAAGTTCAAGTTGAAGGTGAAGAAAATTAAAACAAATCCACAATAGTCAAAATACGACCTTGAGTCTATCCCACCTGGATTTTGAGAACATCCTGAGGACAAATTTGACACATTGTACATTAATGACAGAAGACCTGACGTAATGCAGGAGGACATCAAGACTGTCATTCACACAGAAAGCAACCTGTCATTCAAAAGATGAGGGGAGAAAAGAAAAGATGAAAGTAGATGTCAGAAGAGACCCTGAAACTTGTTATTAATCCTAAATAATCCTTGATGTTAATAGCAGCAGTACATTGTCCAAAAAAGTCCGAAGTTAAGACCAGATTCAGAAGAGGATGTGGAACATGTGATATCATTGCTGATGTCAGATGGCTCTTGGGTCAAAGCAAATAATAACACAAAGAGGTTTACTTGTGTTTCATTGACTACACAAAAGCATTTGACTGTGTGTACCGTAATAAACTGTGGATAACCTTGCGAAGAATGGGAATTCCAGACGACTTTATTGTACTCAGTCAGTGCTTATACATGGATCAAGAGACAGTTTTGAAAATAGAACAAGAGAATACTGCATGATTTAAAATCCAGAAAGGTGTGTGTCAGGGTTGTATCCTCCCAGCATACTTGTTTAATCTATATGCTGAGCAAATCATCATGGAATCTGGATTATGTGAAGAAGAATGCAGCAGCAGGATTGGAGGAAGGCTTATTAGAAAATTGCAATATGCAAATGACACAACCTTGCTTGCTGAAAGTAAGGAGGAATTAAAACACTTGCTAATGAAGATTTAGAATTTTAGCCTTTAGTGTGGACTGCAATTCAATGTAAAGAGGAGTAAAATCCTTACAATTGACCAATAGGTAACCTCATGATAAATGGAGAAAAGATCAGAGTTGTCAAGTATTTTATGTTGTTAGGATTCACAATCAGGGCTCATGGAAGCAGCAGTCAAGAGATCAAAAGATGAGTTTCACTAGGTAAATATGCAGCACAAAGCCTCTTTAAATACTCCCTGAATGCAAGAACACTTTGTTCCAATAATCTGGCATTCTGTGATGCTCACCTTCCCTGACACATTCGCTAAAGACAAATGGATGCTTAAACAAATGAGGTGAAGAAAGCAGATGGTGCCTGGCTATCAAAAGATATTGTGTCTGGGGTCTTAAAGGCTTGTAGATAAACAAGCGGTCATCTAACTGAGAAGCAAAAAAGCCCACATGGAAGAAGCACACCAGCCTGTGTGATTACGAGGTGTCAATTTGATCAGGTATCAGGCATCAAAGACCCAGAACAAAAAATCAGATTGATGTGAATGAGGAGGAGAGTGGGTTGGAGACCCAAAACCCATCTGTGGATAATTGAACATCCCTTACAGAAGGGTTACAAGGAAGAGACGAGCCAGTCAGGGTGCATTATAGTACTGAAGAAACACACACACACACACACACACAACTTTCTGCTAGTTCTTTAATACTTCCTTCCCCCATCCCACCCCTGCCACTATCCTGACTCAAATTCTACCTTACAAATCCAGCTATACCAGAGCATGTACACTGGTACAGGTAAGAGTTTGCAACACAGGGAATCCATGTCAGGTAAAAACCTCAGGACCAATAATGAGAGGAGCAATACCAGGAGGGGGAGGGGAAGGTGGGAGAAGAAAGGAGGAACCAATCACAATGATCTACATATAACTCCATCCCAAGGGGCAAGGGGATGGACAGTAGAAAAGTGGACGAAGGGAGACAAAGATCAGTGTAAGACATGAAAAAAATGAAAATGTATAAATGATCAAGGGTCATGAGGGAGGGAGTTTGGGGGATAAGGGGAAATGAGCTGACACCAAGGGCTCAAGTAGAAAGAAAAAGTTTTGAAAATGATGATGGCAACATATGTACAAATATGCTCGATACAATAGATGTATGTATGGATTGTGATAAGAGTTGTAAGATCCCCCAAGAAAATGATTAAAAATAACAATAATAAAGATCTCTTTAGAGTGTTGAAAGAGAAGGATGTTACTTTGAGGACTAAGGTGTGCCTGACCCTATCCATGATATTCTCCATTGTCTCATATGTATGTGATAGGACCTAAAAGGAATCAATGAGTTGAAATTGTGTTGGAGAAGAATATTGAAAGTACAATGGATTGCTAAAAGACAAATTCATATATGTTAGAAGATCAGAGGCAAAGATGGCAAGGCTTCATCTTACATACTTTGAACATCTTAACAGGAGACTCCAGTCCCTGGGAAGGACGCCATATTTGCTACAGTGGAAGGCATCAAAAAAACGGGGTGGGGGGAGGCATTGGGTGCACACCTCCAGGATACGATCGCCGAGGACAAATGGGTGCATAAGCAAAAGTGGCGAAGAAAGCTGATGGTGCCCGACTATCAAAAGAGATAGCGTCTGAGGTCTTAAAGGCTTGAAGGTAAACAAGCAGTCATCTAGCTCAGAAGCAACCAAGCCCACATGGAAGAAGCACACCAGCCTGTATGATCACGAGGTGTCGAAGAGATCAGGTATAAGGCATCATCAGAACAAAAAAAATCTTACCATAGTGAATGAAGGGAGAAATGCAGAGTGGATACCCAAAGCCAATTTGTTGGCCACTGGAGATTCCCCTTGCAGAGGGATCTAGGGGAGAAGATGAGTCAGTCAGGGTGCGATGTAGCACCAATGAAGAATACAGCTTTCCTCCAGTTCCTAAATGCTTCTCCCCCCCCCACCCCGCTTCCCCCCCCCCCACCAAACTATCATGATCCAAATTCTACCTTGCAAGTCTGGATAGAGCAGAGGATGTACACTGATGCAGATAGGAGCTGGAGGCACAGGGAATCCAGGGTGGATGATCCCTCCAGGACCAGGGCTGTGAGTGGCGATACTGGGAGGGTAGAGGGACAGGGGGTTGGAAAGAGGGAACCGATTACAAGGATCTACATGTAACCTCCTCCCTGGGGGAGGGACAACAGAAAAGGGGGTGAAGGGAGACGTTGGACAGGGAAAGATATGACAAAATAATAATTTATAAATTATCAAGGGCTCATGAGGGAGTGGGGAGCGGGGTGGGAGGGGGAAAAAAGTGGACCTGATGCAAAGGGTTTAAGTGGAGAGCAAATGCTTTGAAAATGATGAGGGCAAAGAATGTACATATCTGCTTTACACAATTGATGTATGTATAGATTGTGATAAGAGTTGTATGAGTCCCTAATAAAATGTTTTTAAAGGTGGGGAGAGGCCCTCAATGTAACGATTGACACAGTGGCTGCATTAATGGGGTCAGGACCCATGAGGATGGCACAAGACTCTGCAGTATTTCATTCTGTTGTGTATCAGGTCGCTTTGGGAAGGAGCCAACTCACTGGCATCTAACAACAACCCCACCACGGGTCTGAGATTGTTTTTTGTACTGCTGATTCAGAATTATATTAAAGAATAGTGATCATATTTTAGCTTTTTATTATTTTATTTCTTAATCATTTTATTAGGGGTTCATACAGCTCTTATCACCTACATACATACATCCCGTGTGTCAAGCACATTTGTACATATGTTGCCATCATCAATTTCAAGACCTTTTCTTTCTACTTGAGCCTTTGGCATGAGCTCCTCATTTTATCCCACCCCCACCCTCCCTCCCTCATAAACCCTTGATAATTTATTAAATTTTTTTTCAAGTCTTACACTGACCAATGTCTCCCTTCACCCACTTTTGTGTTGTCCATCCTCCTGGGAGGGGGTTAGATGTAGATCATTATGATCGGTTCCCCTTTCTACGTCCACCTGCCCCTTACCCTGTTGGTATCACTACTCTCACTATTGGTCTGAGGGGTTTACCTGTACTGGATTCCCTGTTTCCAGATCTTATCTGTACCAGTGTACATGCACTGGTCTAGCCGGATTTGTAAGATAGAATTGGGGTCATTATACAGGGGGGCAGGAAGGATTAAAGAGCTAGAGGAAAGTTGTATGTTTCACCAATGCTATGCCACACCCTGACAGGCTCATCTCTTCTTTGCGACCGTTCTGCTAAGGGATGTCCAGTTGCCTACAGATGGGCTTTGGGTCTCCGCTCCAAACTCCCCCTCATTCTTACTGATATTATTTTTTGTTCTGGTTCTTTTATGCCTGATACCTGATTAAATCGACACCTCATGATCACACAGGCTGGTGTACTTCTTCCATGTGGACTTTGTTGCTTTTCAGCTAGATGGCCACTTGTTTATCTTTAAGCCTTTAAGACCCCAGATGCTATGTCTTTTGATAGCCAGGCTCCATCAACTTGCTTCACCACATTTGCTTATGTTCCCACTTTGTCTTCAACAATGTTTCGGGAAGGTGAGCATAGCGGAACTGGGTTATTAAAACAAAGTGTTCTTGCGTTGAGGGAGTATGTCAGTAGACTCCCAATGTCTGCCTGCTTCTTTAATAATTAACATATAAATTTATGTACATATAGTTCCCTATCTTATATATAAATACATTTACATATGGAAATGCCTGTATTTAGACCTTTATAACTGTCCTTTATGTCCTAGCTCTTTCCTATATTTCCTTTTACTCTCCTCCTGTTCCACTATCATGTTCAGCCTTCCTTTTGGTTTCAATAATTCCTATCCGTTACATTGCCCTTGATCAAGCACCACCAGGCATCCAACACCCCCTTCTCCATCGATTTTAGATCACTTTTTATTCCCTTGTCAATGGGTGTGTTACCACTCACTTCATTTCATCTGCCCCAACCCTCTCCAATGTCACCTGGAACCATCGGTCCCATTTTTTCTCCTCTAGATTGTTTATCCTATCTCATCTAGATGGACATGCAGAGACAATAATAAGCACAAAAACAAGACAGAGCAAAACAACAAAAAAATCATCAATGAAAAAAGAAAAGCCTATAAATAGTTCCAGGTCTGGTTGTTGACTTTTAGGAGTGGTTTCCAGCGGAGTCTGATGGGGTGCCACGCCCTGATACCAAAGTCTATTTTTGTATTCCCCAGTGACTTCATTGCTTTGCACCCCTTGCTGATATGTTTGAAGCCATTGGCATTTCACCCCAGTGTGGTGGGTCAGATTGGGCACAATTCAGACACTGTGCCATCAGTGTTGTCCCTCAAAGTGCTAAGGGTCAGTGAGGGATGTCCTGTCTTTTGGTGGGGACGGCCTTATGGTCCTATCTGTGAATTGAGTGCTCTGAACAGGAATATTATCTTTGCGGCTTGGTGTGCCAGGATGGATTCCACTCACTCCTTCCTTCTTCGTTTGCTCCTGTGTGCTCTGATCAGATGCACCCCTCTCCCTGAGCTGTAGCTTCAGTACTGTGCTCTGAAGGGAATTATTCTGGGGGAAATGGCAGGTGTCCAGGTAGATGGAATTGGGACCAGCCCCACATTCCCTATTGGTTCCCCGCTTCATGTCAGTATATTGCATTGACGTCTTGGCACACCAGATTCAAGTCTGGTCCCTCTCTTATGGAGATATAAGCAATTCCTTCCCCTTGGGTGGGTTGGTGCATTGATCCCCCCACTACCCATTTCTTCTTGTTTATTTTTTTCTTTCCCTCTCCTTTTTAGTTGGCTTTCATGTGTATCCCTGGGTTGGATCTGGACCCTGACATAGTACCTGGATCTCACCCCAGGATGGATGTTTCCACAAGCTTTTCCCATATGCCGCTTTTGCATTTTGAAGCTTACCTCAGCAGACCGCATTGTACTTGCCCTTTTGTGCTTGGCTTACTTTGCTTGGCATAATTCCTAGCAATTCTTCCCATGTGGCATTGTGCTTCATGTGTTCATCACTGCTTTGGGGGGATGCGTAGTACTCCATCGTATGTATATGCCAGTTTTTAAATCCCTTCATCTGTTGATGGAAATTTGAGTTGTTTACAAATCCTTGTCATTGTGAACTATGTTGTGATGAACATTGGAGCACAGATGTCAGGCCATGGTTTCTTTCTTGCCTCTTCTGACTATATGCCCAATATGGGGATGCTGGGTCATATAGTAGCTCAACTTCCATATGTTTTAGATATTGGCAAATCGATTTCCATAGTGACTGTAGATACCAGCAGTGGACAATTGTTCCTATCTCGCCACAGCCCCTCCAACACTTGTTGCTTTTTAATTTTTTGAATTGGACTATCATTGAGTGTAATAGGTGGTATCTCTTTTTACTTTCTGTTTTTAAATCATTTTATTAGAGGCTCATACAACCCCTATCACAATCTATACATACATCAGTTGCGTAAAGCACATTTGTACATTCATTGCCCTCTTCATTCTCAAATCATTTGTTTGCTCTCCACTTAAGCCCCTGGCATCAGCTCCTCATTTTTCTTTTTTTAAATCATTTTATTAGGGGCTCATACAACTCCTATCACAATCCATACATACATCAGTTGTGTAAAGCACATTTGTACATTCGTTGAGTGGCCCTTATCAAAGATCAGCTGTCTGCTGATGATTTTATTTCTGGGTTTTCAGTTCTTTTTCGTTGGTCTCAGTATCCGTCATTATACCACTACACTGTTTAGACCACCATGGCTTATCATAGGTAGTAAAGTCAGGTAAACAAAGCCCTCTAATTCTGTCCTTCTTCTTGATGAGTTCTCAGCTAATTCTGGGTTTCTTCCCTTTTCCTGTGAAGGTAATAATCAGTTTCTCCAATTATTTAAAGATGATGGTATTTGTATTTGGACACCCTTAAATTTATATAGTGCCTTGTGTAGAACTGACATTTTACTATATTGTGTCTTCTGATCCACAAACATGGGATAGTGTTCCATTTGTTGAGGTTACTGTTGGTTTCTTGTAATAGTGTTCTGTAGTTTTCCTCATACGAATCTTTTTTTTTTAGCCAAGTATATCCCTAGATATTTCAGTTTGTCCTTGGTTATTGTGAAGGTTACTACCTTTTAGATCCCTCTTCTGTGGTCTTGTCTGATGAGTATAACAGTCCAATAGACTTCTGTTTGTTGATCTTGTACCCTGCCACTCTGTCATATTCTTCTATTGTTTCCAGTACTCCCCTTGTAGAGCTTTTGGGATTTTGCATGTATAAAATCATATCATCTGCAAATAACAATAGTTTCATATCTTCTTTCCCCAGATGAATAACTTTGATGTCTTTTCTTTGCTTTATGTTGTTAGCTAGGATCTCTAGTATAATGTCAAATAAGAGTGGGGACAAGGGGTATCCTTGTATGGTCCTCTTTTCTCCATTGACTACCACATAGGCTGTTGGTTTTACATACATAGCTTGTATTATCTTGAGGAATTTTCCTTCCATTCCTATCTTCTTGAGTGTCTTAACCAGGAATTGGGTTTGGATGTTGTCAAATGCTCTTTCCATATCTACCATTTTTATCATGTGGTTCTTAAAGTGTTTCTTGTTAATGTGGTGAATGATACTAATGGTCTTTCGTATGTTGAGCCATTCTTGCATCCCTGGTATGAATCCCACTTGGTCGTGGTGAGCTATTTGTTTTATATACTTTTGTATTCTATTGGCCAGTATTTTGTTAAGGATTTTTTCATTGAAGTTCATCGGGGATATTGGTCTGCAGTTCTCAATTCTTTTGGGATCCCTGCCAGGTTTAGGTATCAGAGTTATACCAGCTTCATAGAAGGAATTCTGGAGTTTTCTATGTTTTCCTATGTTCTGGAAGAGTTTGTGTAGGACTGCTGTCAGTTCTATTCTGAATGCTTGGTAGAATTGTCCTGTGAATCCATCTGGTCTGGGGGATTTTGGTTGGTAATCCTTGATAACCTTGTCTATTCTATTGCTATACATCTGTTGAGATTCCTGATGTCCATCTGGGATAGTCTAGGGAAGGAATTTTTTCCCAAGTATTTGCTGATGTCGTCTAAGTTGTTGAAATCATTGGAGTATGGCCTTCATCATACTGTGTAATAATCCTGTTGATTTCATTAGGGTACATTGTAATATCCCCTGTTTCATCCCTCATCCTTGCTATTGAAATATGTTCCTTCCTGTCTTTGGATAGGTTTGCAAGCGGTCTGTCAGTTCTGTTAATCCTTTCAAAGAACCAACTTTTAGTTGCTTTAAATTTTTCCATAGTTTTCTTATTTTTGCTCTCATGAATCTCAGCCCTGATTTTTATTATTTTTTCTCTTTTGCTATTGGTGGGATTGTCTTGTTGACTCTGCTGTAATTGCTGTAGTTTTTGTGTCAGCATATCAATCATAAGTTTCTCTTCCTTTTTCATGTGCACATGTATTGCTATAAAACTTCCTCTGATAACTTCTTTTGCTGTTTTCCAAAGGTTTTGGTATGTTGTAGTGTCATTTGCATGGTCTCTAGAAACGTCCTAATTTCAGCTCTAATCTGGGCCAGTACCCACTCCTTTTGCAATAGTTATTCATCCTCCAATTATTTGCCCTTGTTTTCTTAATCAACCTTTTGTTGAGTTACAACCTTATGGCATAGTGATTTGAGAGAGAAGTTTGTATGACCTCTATGTGCTTGAATTTACACAAATTTGACTTTCGTCCCAGCTTGTGGTCTATCTTCGAGAGTGTGCCATGTGATTTGAAAAGAATGTGAATTATCTTTTGCATTTGGGTGGAGAGTTCTGAAAATATCTACCAGGTCAAGTCATCTAATGGTAGTATTTAGATCTGTAGCCTCCTTGTCAAACTTCTTTCCCTGTGATCAGCCTTTCTCGAAGAGTAGTGTATTAAAGTCATATACTATTGAGCCTGTAATTTCTTTTTTCATTTTTTGGAGTGTTTGAATTCCATGGGACTCTCACTGGGCATGTATACATTTATTATGATCATTGGTTCTTGGCCTACTGTTCCCTTGAGCATTATATAGTGCCCCTCCATATCTCTTTTTATAGCTTGCACCTGGAGATTAATTTTGCCTAAGATTAGAACTGCAACCCCTACTTCTTTTCAATTGCCATTTGCTTGGTATATTTTTTTCCAGCTTTGATTCTCAGCCTATTTTTGTCTGTAATCTTGAGATGTGTCTGCTGTAGGCCGCAGATCGACAGGTTGTGTTTTCTAAGCCAGTCTGCTGGCCTCTGTCTTTCAATGCCTGAGTTCAGTCCATTGATATCAGGGTTATTACATTCATCTGTGGACTCTGTGCCGTCATCTTGTACTTTTTGTGTTGGGTGCTTTCCTACTTCCCTTTCTTATCAGTGTGTTGTGCGTGCGTGTGTGTGTGTTTGTGTCATTCTTGCCTTCTTTACACCCTTAAGCCAGTGCTATCTTGGGGGCTGTTTTATTTTTCTTGCTTTCTAGGTGGTGTTGTTCTATGTGATGGTCTCTTATTTGCCCTTGGTAAGTGTTGCTCTCTGTCCATACGGGGTCGGGAAGGTTTGTTTATAGGGTTGGCTCTCTTTTAATGTATTCTTTGAGCTTTTCTTTGTCTGGGAAGACTTAGTTTTCCATTTATTTTGATAGATAATTTGACTGGTTAGAGTATTTTTGGATTTGCATTATTTCCTTTCCATTTTTGGAATACTCTACTTTCTCCTCTTCTCCATAGTGTCTGCTGATAAGTCTGAGCATATTCTTATTTGATTGCCTTTAAACATGACTGCTTGTTTTTCCCTAGCTGCTCTTATGCTTGTCTCCCTTTCCTCAAAGTTGGATAGTTTAACTATTATATGCCTTGGTGACTTCATCTTTTGGGATTCAGTCTATCTGGTCTTCTTTTGGCCTCCTGAATGATTGCCTGGTTTTCATTCATTAAGCTGGGGACGTTTTCCTCTACGAATTCCCCAGCTATTTTTGCTGTTGACTTCTTTGTTGTGTCTTGTTCAGGTAGTCCAGTTGTTCTAATGTTGTTCTTCAAAGCATCATACAAACTCTCAGGTTTTCTTCATTCTCTGTTTATCTCATTTGACTGCCTTTCCCATTTTTTGAAGTCTGCCTGGTTATCCTCTCGGTCACTCGTGTGATTCTCTGCCTCCTCAAGTCTGTTGTCTGTGAATGTGTTACTGGCTTTTGTTATCTCATCCTTAGGTCTTGTTCCCTTTGGTGGGTGGTCTTTATCTCCTCTATCTCTTCTTCATTTTTCTGTATTGCTTCCCTCATATCTTGTATGATTCCAAGCAGCATTCTGAAGATTTCTTTCTGTGGCAGATCAATGTCTGTTTCTTCAATGCATCTTGTGAGACTTAGAACTTCTTCTGACATTGCATTTTGTTTCTCCTGTTTTTTCATTGAGGCTGTTAGGGCTGATTGCTGTTTGCACTGTGTGATTTTAGAGGAGCCCAGCACCATTTTTCCAGAGAGTTGAAGAGCACTGAGCTCTCTCTTTGGGAGACTCATATAAATGCTTCTTGGAACTGCCTGCAACTAATTTCACTGTAGGGTTGGGCTACCACTTTATTCTCCTGTGGTTTCACTCTTTACCTAGCCAACCAGTATTCTATTATTTGGAGCACAAGTTGGATGCTGCTCTCAGAGGATGGTGGTTGGGTGGTTATGGATCCACGAGGATGGGACTGCACTGGATGATCTCACAGGAAACCTTGTGGTGTGGCTCACAGTGGCTTGGGGTGTCTCAGAGGGCATGCTGCACAGAGCAGGTGGATGTTTCCGCGTTGCTGTAGAGCACCATGGATTGTGGGCAGAATTACTCTAGTTGGCTAGATAACTGAGTAGGTCAGAGTTTCCCATAGCAGCGAAGATCACTGGAGAGGGTTGGGGGAGCTGCCTTAGGTAGCTGCCTATGGCTGGTTGGAGGAAGTTCTCTCGTTTATGTGGGACCACAGTGAATGGGCAGGGGTTCCCTCAGCCATGTGCAGCACTGTAGAAGGCAAGCAGAGTTTCCCCCAAACAAGTGGAGCACTCCAAAGGGCCAGTGGTAATACCCCAACCACTTAAAGGACCTTGGATGGTAGGTGGGAGTTACCTTAAGGCAGCTGGTGAGCGGGATTTCCCCCAGCTGTGTGTTAAGCCACAGAGCTTATGAGCTCCCCCAGCTGGGTGAAGGGCTGATGTAATTTCCCTCGGTGAAGAGGAGAAGCCTGGAGGCCAGTCATGGTGTGTGAGAGGAAAGAGAAAAGGTGGGAGGGGACAAAACCTGAGCCCGCTGAAACTGCGGGGTGGGGGGGAGGGAGAGAGAAGAGAGAGAGAGAGACAAAAGTAAAGATATAGCTGAGCCCCGATCACCTGCCTGACTTTGGGTCTAGAGGGATTTAAACCTTGACCAGAGGCAGTGACAAGCTGTGGCTGTGTTGAAGTAAAGCCCTTGGGCCAGCCAAAGGAGCCTGGCTCTGGCTGAGACTACGGTGGGGCTTAGCCAGGCTCCACAGTGGTGAGTCAAATACCCACAGCTCCTCAAAACCTAATGTGTCCACTCATCTTTATGATGCTCCTCCTGTGACCCAGCAGAGTGGACTCTCCCTCTCAGTCCCTCTCCTGCACTGATTTCATTAGAGTCCCTCTGGTATGTGTTACTCACTCACCATCTTGTCAGAAGTCCTGAATAGTGTACATTTTAAGAAATCATAAATTATGCAAAGAGATAAAAAGTAAAGCAGATAAATATAAAATACTTGATATATCCTAAGCAAGGATTATCTATTTTGTTTCTTCAACATAATTCTGTTTTCTATATTTGTATAATCATTACATATTTCATTTTGTTTTATATTTAGAGAATTATTCATTTAAAGACAGATTACAATGGATTGAGAGTTGATTGGAATAAATCTGAAGGTGACATATGTAGACACTCAAACAACTTTTCTCTGAAATAAATTAGATGAAGATTTTTTTTCTTTTTTTTTTTTTAATTTTAACAATTTATTAGGGGCTCTTACAATTCTTATCACAGTTCATACATATACATACATCAATTGTATAAAGCACATCTGTACAGTCCCTGCCCTAATCATTTTTTTCTCCTCTTTTCTTTTTTTACATTTTATTAGGGACCCATACAACTCTTATAACCATCCATACATATACATACATCAATTGTATAAAGCACATCCATACATTCCCTGCCCCAATCATTCTCAAAGCATTTGCTCTCCACTTAAGCCCCTTGCATCAGGTCCTCTTTTTTTTTCCCCTCCCTCCCCTTTTCCCCCCCCTCATGTGCCCTTGGTAATTTATACCTCGTTATTTTGTCATATCTTGCCCTATCCGGAGTCTCCCTTCCCCCCTTCTCTGCTGTCCCTCTCCCAGGGAAGAGGTCACATGTGGATCCTTGTAATCAGTTCCCCCCTTCCAACCCACTCTCCCAGCATCGCCCCTCACACCCTTGGTCCTGAAGGTATCATCCACCCTGGATTCCCTGTACCTCCAGCCCTCATATGTACCAGTGTACAGCCTCTGCCCTATCCAGTCCTGCAAGGTAGAATTCGGATCATGGTAGTTGGGGGGAGGAAGCATTCCAGGATCTGGGGGAAAGCTGTGTTTTTCATCGGTACTACCTCGCACCCTAATTAACCCATCTCCTCTCCTAAACCCCTCTATGAGGGGATCTCCATTGGCCGACACTTGGGCCTTGGGTCTCCACTCTGCACTTCCCCCTTCATTTAATATGGTATATATATACATATACACATATATACACACACTTATATCGTTGTTGTTTTTTTTTTTTTGCATGATGCCTTATACCTGGTCCCTTGGCACCTCGTGATCGCACTGGCCGGTGTGCTTCTTCCATGTGGGCTTTTTTGCTTCTGAGCTAGATGGCCGCTTGTTCACCTTCAAGCCTTTAAGACCCCAGACACTATCTCTTTTGATAGCCGGGCACCATCAGCTTTCTTCACCACATTTGCTTATGCACCCATTTGTCTTCAGCGATCCTATCATGGAGGTGTGCAGTCAATGATATGATTTTTTGTTCTTTGATGCCTGGTAACTGATCCCTTTGGGACCACTCGATCACACAGGCTGGTGTGTTCTTCCATGTGGACTTTGTTGCTTCTGAGCTAGATGGCCGCTTGTTTATCTTCAAGCCTTTAAGACCCCAGTCACTATCTCTTTTGATAGCCGGGCACCATCTGCTTTCTTCACCACATTTACTTGTTCACCCACTTTGGCTCTAGCCGTTGTGTCGGGAGAGTGAGCATCATAGAGTTCCAATTTAATAAAAGAAGGTATTCATGCATTGAGGGAGTGTTTGAGTAGAGGCCCAAGGTCCTTCCACCACCTTAATACTTGACCTATAAATATAGACACATAGATCTATTTCCCCATCTTCCTATATATATTTGCATGTACATGTCTTTGTCTAGACCTCCATGAATGCCCTTTGACTCCTAGCTCTTTCCTCCATCTCCCTTGACTTTCCTCCTGCCCTACTACCATGCTTCATTGCCACCTGGGCTAGAGTATACCTCTTCTCTAAGCAACCTTACCCTTGATCATTTCCCACCATGCCTGCCACTCCCCCTTCTCTACCATTTGGGGTCCCATGTTTTTCCCTTGTCCCTGGGTTTGTTAACACCACTTCCTTACCCCCCCTACCCCCCCACCCCAAGTCCCCCGGGAACTGTCGGTCCCATTGTTTTTCCTCCAGATAGTTCATCCAGCCTGTCCTATTCAGACAGACCTGTGGAGTCACTAACATGCACGAAAACAAGACAGAGGAAAACAAAGCAACAGTATACAACCAGACAACAAAACAACAAAAACACACCACTGACAAAGAACAGAACAAAACAGTTCACAAGAGAAAAGCTTGTAGTTAGTTCAGGGATCATTTGCTGGCCCTTAGGAGGGTTTTCCAGTCCAGTCTGTTGGGGCACCACGCCCTGGCCCCAAAGTCCACTTTCAGCATTCCCTGGGGACCTTGCCACTCCGTTCCCTTGCTGTTCCGCTGCACTCCCCCAGTGATTTGCCTCGGTGTGGTGGGATCAGGTCAGGTGCAATTCCCACACTGTGTCTCCGGTGCTGTCCCCTGTATCGCCCTTAGTCACTGAGGGGCATCATGTCTCATAGTAGGGCCAGCCATGTTGTTCTCTCTGTGGACTGGCTGCTCTACTCAGGAACATCATCATCACGGCCTGGTGGGCCAGGCTGTGCTCCACTCTCTCCTCCTGCCCCTTCATCTGCTCCCGTGTGCTCTGATCAGATATGTCCATCTCCCGGAGCTGCAGAGTCAATGTCGTCCTTTGGAACACATTCTTTTCGGGGATAGATGAAGATTTTAAGGATGGTCAAGTGCAAATACAACTTTTTTTAACATGACAGGAAATTTAAACTTGCTATTAAATTTATATCAAGTGACTATTAAGTATCCCTTATAGTGCAGTGGTTATGTGTTAAGCTACAATCCTCATGGATGGCAGTTCCACAGGAGAAAAACTGGGCTTTCTATTCCTAATAAATAGTAATAGCCTTGGAAACCTACAGGGGATCACTGGGAGTTAGCATTGACTCAATCAGTAGTGAGTATTATAGGTGTTGTTGTTCCTGTTAAGTGCCATAGAGTCCGTTCCAACCCATAGTAACCCTATGTACCATGTAACAAAACACTGCACAGTCCTGTGCCATCCTGAAAATGGTTCCTATCCCTGATCCCACTGTTGTAGTCACTATGTCAATCCATGTGACAGAGGGCCTTCCTCTCCTTCAATGTCCTTCTCCAAGGACTGGTCCCTCCTGACGATATGTCCAAAGTATGTAAGACATAATCTTGACATCCTTGTCTCTAAGAAGCACTCTGGTCTTACTACTTCCAATATACGTGTGTGTAGTGTGTGTGGGGGGGGGGGTGTCCTTTTAGCAGTCTATAGTACTTTCAATATTCTTCTCCAGCATTACAATTCAAATGCATCCATCCTTCTACTGTCTTCCTTATTCAATGTCCTAACTTTAACATATTAAAGAAAATAGAGAATATCATGGCTTGGGTCAGGAACATCTTACTCCTCAAAGTAACATCTTGTTCTTTAATACTATAAAGAAGTTTTGTGCAGCATATTTACCTAATGCAATACATCTTTTGATCTCTTGATTCCTGCTTCCATGAGCATTAATTATGGATCCATGTAAGACCAAATCCTTGACAACTTCAAACTTTTTGTTATTGTTAGGTGTCATCAAATTGGACATGGCTCATAGGAACCCAATGTACAACTGAATGAAATATTGCCCAATACTGTACCGTGCTTACAATTATTGTTATGTTTGAACCCATTGTTGAAGCCATTGTATCCATGTATCACCTTGAAGATTTTCCTCCTTGTTGCTTAGCTTCTACATTACTAAGCATGATGAAGTCAGCTACAAGTCATCTTGAATTTCCAGAAGTCCCCTTTGATGTACTCCTCTCATTATTGGATTGCTGTTTTTGATTATTTGTACTGGTAACTACTAGAAAGGGGGCATTAAAATAGGAGCAAACATTGAGAGGAGCATCTCTATAAAGATGTCATGATGTAGAAATAGAGGCAATGTAGCGATAGCTTTAGCTTAGGTTGTATGTAGCTGTAGCTCTCTACACCAACCAGCTGCTTTAATTCAATCCAGATTCATGGCAGCCCCATGTGTGGAAGGGTAGAACTGTGCTCCGTAGGGCTTTTAATGGCTGTTGTTGTTTTTTAAGAAGTAGATTCCCAGTCCTTTCTTTGGAGGTACTGCTGGGTGGATTGGAACCATTGGCCAGTTGGTTAGCAGAAAAGTACAGTAAGTATTTATACCACTCCACTTCCATCCACTGCCATCAAAAAAACATACAGAACAAAGTAGAACCGCTTTTGAGGGTCCCAGATGCTACATATCTTTACAGGTACAGAAAGCTTCATCTTTTTCCCAAAGATAAACTGACAAGTTCAAATCACCTTCAATTTCTTGCAATTGGCAGCCCAACATTTTATCCATTTCACCACTCAAGGACTCATAAATAAGCACAGATGTGTGTGTACTGAGCACTGTATAGATACATGAATGTAATAATCTTAACCTAAATATTTTAGAACTATATGGTTACGGTTCGTTATATCAAGATATGTCTTATGACTTGTTATGGCTGAAAATGGCAAGGGGAGTTTATCAGGAATACATATCCTTCCAGTATTTGAGAGACGCATAAAAATATAATGTAAGGTTAGGAATGGTGTTTGGTGTTTGGTGCCTCTACAGACTCTGGCCATCGTTAAGGCCCACGGCCCCACGGTGAGTCTCCTGCTACACCGGGAAGATTTATGTGAATATGCCCTGGACCAGGTGCCCTGGCTCCTAAACCAGTACAAAGACAAAGAAGTTGATTTCCATGTCACACAGGTAAGAGCCACACCCTAAAAGATTTTATTCCTAAGGCCACTTGCAACCACTCAGGATGATACTACATCCCGGGAAGATGCATAAACATAAACCTTTATTTGGGCAATTGAACGGAAACACCTGAGGAAGGATAGGAAGTACATGTTTATCCCAAGCTGCTGAAACAATGCTACAAAGTGATGCTTGTGGGGAACACGCCATTGAATTGATTCCAACCCTTGGCAGCCCTGTAGGACAGAGTGGAACACGACTGCAGTGTTTCCTAGGCTGTCACATTTACAAAGCATGTCACCAGGATTTTTCTCCCTTGGAATGACTGGTGGGTTCTGGCCAGGAACTTTCCGTTAGCAGCCAATCGCTTCACCACCAGAGCTTTGGGAGAAAGGTGGAAGGGCCAGAATTATTAGAGAAAACTCATAACTCCATGAAGATTATGGATTTGTTCTCCTCGCAAAGCATCAGTTCATTGTCTGCTTTCCACCCAGTGTGCTGAGGCTTTTTGGGCAGTCTGAAACTAACCTTTGAGGCCTTTCCTTTAGAGTCTTAGACAAATACTGAGTGCGACCGTCCTTTATGATATTGGCCTTCCAAAGCACTTGAGAAGATCCATCTGTCTCAACTTGCTCCAACAGGTAAGACAACCATGATGTCAGATCTGATTGCTGATTTTTAACTGGTTTTCCTTTTTCACGTCTACAGCCTAATATTCCCTCCCTATTCAGGTCTGCAGAGTCCCAGAGCCTCCAGAGAAAGAAAATGAACTTGAAGCTTCAAGCTGTTTTCTTATTTTAGGTAGGACCCAGCAACCTGAGAGTTTTCCAGAGAAATATCTAGGCGGCATCTCCAAGTGATAATAGCAACCATGGTGAAGGGTGCACACACTGTGGCTTCCGTGACTTACATACCCATGTAAAATGGTCTTCCGGTGCCTGTTCCTACCCCCACATGCTCCCAAGAAACGACAATCACCCTAGTTTGCCCAGGATTCTAGATAGGATCGTCTCTAATCCTAAGAAGTCTTGGGCATACTAGGATGAGATGGCATCCCGATGGGTAGTACCTTTTTGGTTTGCTTTTGTTTTTCCTGGTATTTGGGATCGAGACTGTGTCAAACTCAAAGTCACCTTTGTGACCGTCCACGAAGCACCCCTCCTTTTCTCTCTATTGTTTTCTTGCTCTTGCAGCACAATGCTCCCCCAGACCTGGTTAGATTTTCTGATCCAGGTGACCGAGCAGGCACCAAGCTTATAGAGTCGGGAGATGAAACTGGTCCAGCATGCCCTGAAGACAAAGGACAGCAGCAGCCATGCCCGTCCTGCAGCCCGACACACCACACGCCCCGCAAATGTAACATTTCTACCACTTCATTGTATTTCCATTGTGATCGCTGAGCCTTCTGCGTCCATACTTCCTTCTTGCCTATTCTCCAAACTACTTTCCGACACAAATACATTTGCTCCAGCCAAGTGTTTCGTCACTCCTCCCCGTGCCCTGCCCTACACCCTCCATCAATCTTCACTTTGCAGCTGGGTCTCTACTTACGAAACTGTCAGTTCTTGTCCAGTTCCATGCTCTTCAGGAAAATCCAACTTTAAAAAACAATAATAGCAACGGCTGTCGTTTATCAACCACCTGATGCCGACGAGGCCCTGTCATATATCATTTAGTTCTGTGTATGAAGAAGCTGTTTATGCACAGAGATTTGAACATTGGGTGCAAACTAACAGAATAGCAGGAGTCAAATGCTGGGCTTGCTGAATTTAAGCCACCCGTGCCTCTGTGCCTTTCCCTCCTGCTGCTTCTAAAATCCTTTGGGACTTGTTTTCTTCACCATTTGCTTTAGGATTTAATGTTAGAATGACAATAGCAATGGTATCGTGGTCTTTCATGGCAAGGTCAGGGGTGTGAATCCCTCTGTCCACAGGTCATAGCACCCTACTGACTTGAAGGGGCCGCTTCAGTACAAAGGAACACAGCACTGGAGGCTCCACTCTTTCTCCTTCTTCTGCAGTCACTTTCAGAAACCGTGAGCCGAGGTATAGAAATCCCTCGCAGTGACCAAGTTGCCTAATTAATTCTGTCGTACTGAAGAAGACTGGCTCATGAGATCAAATTGCCAACCTCAAAATTACTTTTAATAACCCTCACGGAGTCCCCTCTTCCACTTGCAGGTAAAGTTTTGCCTAAGAGAAAATGGAGTTCTTATCACATCAATGTTTCTTAAATCTACAGCCCACTCCAACCCCGCAGACCTGGTGGAATTTTTTGATGAACAAATAAGAAGCAGTAATGAAGCCATCCGAACGGGGGTCTTATCTCTATTAAGATCAACGGTCAGTGCTGAGGGTAAGCAAGAAGGAAAAAGTCACAGTGGTTTATTTTGAAGCAAGAAACAAACTGTCGCCAACGCCTTTTCTAGTCCCAACCTGTGTCTCTGAGATGTTCACACACCGCTTGGCCTCTTAAAACAGGCATGTTCAGTTAACTCACTCGTTTCATATTTGTTCTGGAAGGACCTCGTTAAGATGGTTGAATGGAATCTTTGAGAATCAGCTGAATAATTTAGAATATCTCTAGTAAATTGGTAAAATGACACCCCCCCAAAAAAAAAAGTAGAGGTGGGTAAGGTGGCACCACATTTGAGCGATCGGTACAGTTCAGAATAGCACACTTTCAAGAATTTCCAGGTTTCATTGATTCTGAGAACCATTTGTTTTTGTAATATTGGAATGAATTTTAAGCAGACATCTTTCATTTTCTTTTTCAGTGAAATGGAAATAAGTGTGCATCTAAAATTTGATGATATCTTGGATTCAATAAAACATGGTAATTCATTTTGCACGGTACGATATGTTGTTGCGGTTAGGTGACACTGAGCTGATTCTGACTCACAGCAGCCCTGTGCGCACCAGAACAAACACTGCTGGATTGGCTGCTGCCTCCGTCATTGTTCTTAGGCTTCAGCCCATCGCTGCAGCCACTGTGTCAATCATCTTGTCAAAGACCTTCCTCTCTTCCACTGCCCCTCCTCTTTACCGCGCCCGATGTCCCTCTCCAGGGACCGGTCTCTCCCACTACTAACATGTCCAAAGTACTTGAGACAAAGTCTTCCTGTCCTTGCCTCCAAGGAGCATTCTAGCTGTACTTCTTCCAAAACAGACTTGATAGAGGTTTCTCAAGCTCAGTTAGCACTGGGATTTATTGAAGAATCGGCAGATAAACACAAAGGCAGTCTCATAACATTTAGAGCTAATCACTTGGGCCTGGTGGATCTAATCCACCATTTTAAATAAGATACGACAAAATTCAGTAGGTAACAAAAGAACCAGCAAATATTCTTGATGTTTAGGAAAAGAAGAAGACAGGAAGAAAGTGAGTAATTGGATTTTAAGGACAAAAGACATTGGGCTGCTGACCACAAAGTCGGCAGTTCAAATCCAGAATGTCTTTCTACTCCTATAAAGTCTGAGTTATTTTGCAGCAGTTGAGTTTTTGGGTTTTGATTTTGGGGTTTTTTATTGGACAATGAAAAACTTTTCAGTTATATACCCAAACTAATTTATTTTTTAATCATTCTTAGAAGAAATATGCTGCTGTTGTTGTCGCTACTTGACATTGAGTTGGTTACAGCACTTCCCAGGCCTGCGCCATCCTCACCATTGTTGTTTGATGCCGATGTTGCATCCACCGTGTCAATCCATCTCCTTCACTACGTGCACTGATTTGGTCTCTCTATTTCCCCCTGTCTTTCAGAGCCCAAGTTGAGGGAATACGTGACTTCAATTGAAAGAACAGTCAAGGTTGTCACGAGTGATCACAGTGTAAAAGTAAGAGAATTGATAGATATTTTTATTTGGTTAATGGTAGTTTTAATAAGTGAGATGGGATTGATTTATAAATAATCTAATTCTGTAAGCAGCTTATGAGATTGCTTTATAAAGAACACAGTAACCAATTCTATATATATATTTTTTAATGCTGTGTTTCCCCATAAGATAAACTACACCAAAGCAAAGCTCTAAAGTACATTCCGTTAAGGGCCTGTTCAGTATAAAATAAATGTTTACCTATGTCATCACCATGACGTTTTCCTCACATAGGTCAGTAATTAAGTGGTAATTTTAAAGACCCTCTATCTTCCCTAAATACTGAAAGCAGGATACCTTGGACATCCTCTTTTCCAAAAAGGAAGCAGTTCATGTAAGTCCTGCCAGAGCAGGTTGCTCAAATGCTTTCTGGTAATCATTCAAATAGTTGATGTTAGAAAAGATATAAACTTAGGCTGAGACAAGTCAAAGAGTCGTTTGCTGTGCATGTGTGTAAATGTATTTATTTTTGTTGTTTTTAGTGAAAATCACACTTTGTTTGAATTAAAGTCCTACATAGAAGCCAATGAGAAGGAAAAGCTCTGAGACAACTATGAATGAAATAACAAAAATAGGCAGCAAAACTGCAATCATTACCCCCCCAAAAAATCTAGTGGCTTACCAATTCAATAGAAGAAATAAGAGCGGAGGGTAGCGTAAAAGAGCAGAAGAATTTTAAGAAAAGCCAGCTACCTAGGCATCTACTACCAGATGACCCTGCCTTCCTGATCAAAGCCATTCTTTTTGTTTGTTTGTTTATATCATTTTATTGAAGCTCTTACAGCTCTTATCACAAGCCATCCATCCATCCATGTGTCGTGCACATTTGTACGTATGTTACCATCATCATTTTCAACACATTTTCTTGCTACTTGAGCCCTTGGTATCAGCTCACTTTCCCGCTTCCCCAACCTCCCCCACGCCATGATCTCTTGATAATTTATAAATTATTTTTCCATGTCTTACACCAACCACTGTCTCCCTTCACCCACTCCAGTTGTTCGTCCCCTGGGGACGGGGTTAGATGTAGATCATTTGTTTTGAGCTCCTATCTGTAGCCATGTACATGCTCTCGTCTAGCCAGATTTGTAAGGTAGAACTGGGATCATGGTCGAGGGGTGGAGGAAGCATTAAGAGCTAGGAGAGAGTTGTGTATTTCATCAGTGACTGTTAACTCTTTATGGGAGCTGAAAGCCCTGCCTCTCTCCTGCTGAGAGGTTTACCGACTCCAGATCTTGCTGGTAGTGGCTCAATGCTAACAGTGGGGAGGAGGAAGCATTAAAAGTCATTCTTTTCTTTACACCCTGCATTACAGGAGCCAATCATTAAAGGATTGAAAATTAGCTTTCTGTCCCTAGGGAGTCAATTTGATAAGCAAATTAAAACCAAATTGTTAAAAAGTGACAGTGCAGGTTCATAATCTCTTATCCTGAACCTTGAGGTCAGATATACTTCAGAACTCATCGTTTTATAGATTTTTTAAAAATTATTATTACCACCGTAGTTCACCATTAAATCCATTTCTATTTCTGCAATACAAGTGTAAGAATATAAACTTTATATTGACCAAATAAAACTAATAATGGCTTTAAATCATGTTAGGTCTTTCCATCAAGTGAATTGGAGTCAATAAGAGCTGGGGAGAGGGAATCGAATGTTCAAAGTCTGCTGGATTTTGAAATTGTGGATAGATACTTGTGGATGTACTTCAATATGCTGTCATCACTGAGGACCTAAGAGTGAGGCTATAGAGTTATCTGTACCTTGTGTAACAAAACCAACAGGATGGCAGCTGCCGAATGCCGAGTGTCACGGGGCGAGTGACTCCCTCGGGACTTTGTGGCCCTTTCCACGTGTCTTCACCGACACTGTTTGCTTTAAACTTTACAGTCTGGTTCTCCAGGGTGGTGAATAAAATGCAACATGACATCTTTAATTTTTTTTAACAAAACAGTATTTTATTTATAGTAAAATTTGAATATTTGCAACCATTTAAAAAATGTGTGGTGCTATATGCTAGCCTAAGTTCCCACAATTTCATAATGTGGAGTAAGAGGAGCATTTTCTTTGGGTGCTTGGGAGATTTTAAATATGTTAAAAAGTTTTCATGATAATTTTTCAATCAATCATAGCCAGTAGATTATCGCATATTTATTTATATACAGTAAACAGACCAGTCAAGTTATACTACTCTTTATAAAAGCTAGGGAGCCATGGTGGCCTAGTGGTTATGTATTGGGCAGCAAGGTCAGCGGTTCAAAACTTCCAGCTACTCCAGATGAGAAAAATGTGACTTTCTACTCCCATTGAGAGTTACAGTCTCAAATAATTTAGAAAAGGATATCGATAATGGTTGTACAAGACCAAGAGTCTAATCAATGGCCCTGAATTATACAAGAAGTTGTGGAATTGGAGAATGTTTTCTTGTGTATATTTTTGCCACAATTAGAAAAAAATAATTACATGAAAACCAAGAGGACAAGGAAGAAGAAATTGTTCTAGAATTGAATATAGCGACAATTGTACAACCCTTCATGATATGATTGAATTATTGCATTGTATGGCATGTGGATGAAGTGCTAATGAAATTTATTATTTTAAGTTACAGTCTCAAAAACTCACAGGAGGAATCCTACCAAACTCTTTACATGGTGTTTGGTTATAAACATTGCAGGAAGGAAGGGGTTAAAGGAAAAACGCTAAATTTCGGTTATACCTAACATAATAAAATTCTGAAAATACATTTTTCTGACTGCAGGTGAGAAAGTCCGTTCTTCTCCTCATTCAAACCATGTGTGAAAAGAGCTACATCGAAGCCCGGGAAGGCTGGCCGCTGATTGATTATGTCTTCACCCAGTTTTCAACCGCCAACAAGAATCTGGTATGGACAAGGGCCCATGTGAAGCAGTATGTGCACTGGGTTTCATAGCTGATCCAATCACATATGTGGCAGTTATATTTCCACCTCACTAGTTCTATTGCTAGATTTTCAGCCTTTAGTTTTCTCAGTTCCTTTTTACCAATATCACTGCTAAATTGTACGAAACACAGACAGAACCATTTGTCATATAAGCTTCTCCAATTCATAGTGATTGACCCGTTAAGAGACCTGTACTCTGTGGGTGTTCAGTGTAGATTTTTTGGAAGTGGGTCACCGGGTCTTTCTGAAGCACCTCTGTGTGGACTTGAACCTAAGTCAGACATATTGGTTATAGTCAGTGATTCTATAATAAGCACAAGATATGTTAAAAAAAAAAACATTTTTATTTTCGGAAGGATGAGACAAGTGGCTTTCAGTGGCTGGGATGGGGAAGGGGTACAGAAGCACGGAGAGAATGGAATGCCTGAGAAAGAAACGAAAGAGAGACCTATGCTCCCACACTGGTGCCATCTCCCTCTAGACAAGTGGGCTGGAAAGCAAGTGTTTAAGAACACAGCCATCCTAGCAAGTTTAGCACAAGAGAAATAACTGTCCACCGCACTAGGAGGCAGCATCTTTGGAAAAGTGTGCCCAGAGAAGATTGCACAGGCCTGAGGAGTAAGGAGCCCAGGTGGTGCTGGGTGCTGGGTGTTGGGCTGTTGACTGCAATGTTGGTGGTTCAAACCCAGCAGCCACTCGGTAAGAAAACGAGAAGACTGCTCCCTAAGGGATCTGTAGTCTCAGAAATGCTATTTAGGACCTGGCGGACTGTGAGACAAAATTCACTAGATGGCAAAGAGATTGACTGCTGTTCCAGAGCCCGCACCGTTTTTGCTTTTATGTGTTAGCCGTGCCTCCAAAGGGCCCTTGGGGACGAAGACCACTCACTTCCATAAGCCCCTCCAGTGAGGGCCTACAACTGCCACATCAGATTCTAAGAGCTTATTCAAGTAAGGTCCACGGGGAAAGACAGTCAGGATTGTTAGCAAGTGATTTGTTTCATCTTTCTTAAAGGAGAAATTAATAAAATCTAGCTCCCATGAGGACGAAAAGGGGGAGAAATGCGTCCAAGAAACCAGCCTCGAGGTGTTAAAAACCTTGGACCCCCTGGTCATTGGAATGCCTCAGGTAAGGATGCTTTGTCACCACTCACAATTGACTTCGAGGTAGACTAAGAACATAGATGAGATATGAGGTCAGATGCAGCTCCTAGAAACCGCAGCGTGATGGAGTACTAGAAACGCAAGCATGGACGGGCACGGAATGCGATCACAGCACTGGGCGTAGGTGCTGGGCTTGGTGGTTGAAAGTCCAAGTGGACTCCAAGGTTCCCATTAGAATAAGGAAGTTTTCAAGAGACACTAAATATACTGACTAAAGACACTGGGGGTGTTCCAGATACTCAAGGCAGGAAACGCAGAAGAGTAACAGTGTATTTATCTGGGTACTTTAGAGAAACAAATCCACAGCAACTCATGTGTAAGAGAGAGTTTTACCTAAAGGTTAAGTGACCATCAAAAAATAATCCCAACCCAGTGCTGCCCAAGCCCACAAATCCAACATTAACCCGTTAACCCATATGTCCAACACCAGTCCACAAAGTCATCCTCCATCTCACAAAACACACACAATGACACCGACTGCAGGAGGACAGCTGAATCAGTGAACGTGTAAGCATCTCAGCGCTGGCAGGGGTCTCCACATGGCTGCTCCAGCACCCAGGGCTGCATCAGGTAGGTCCATGCGGCTTCTCTTTCAGGATGTCTTGCAGGAAGTGAGCCTTGCCAGCTGAAGCAGGGAACTGGCTAAGGCAGCTGCACCCTGGTGCAACCAACACAAAGCAAGAGACCCAAGAACTAGAAAGGCAAGGCCCATGGAGCCTTTTATCCCTCCGCCCTTCAATTAACCCCACATGTGTTTATCAGCCATGTTGGCACAATAAACTAACTAACTCAAACAGCAATAGATTCTCGACCTTGTCCCAGTGGGTCTCCTATGAGAAAGTCCCCTGCCCCCTTGCAGCTTTCAGAAATATATGGGGCCTTTTGACTGGTCACACTGACAAGGGACTTACTAGGGGCACTTGTAAGTGAAACTCGGGATAATAACATAACCTTCATTACCTGGAATAGTCCTTCTCAATAAAAAATTCCCTGCTCAAAATTCTAACAACCTCACCATGGGAAACACTGGTCAACATCCACTACATCAAGCACCTGAATAAGAATATACTATACAGTAATTTAGTGGATGTGCTTCATCAGCATTTCCAGACTAAAAATAAACCAGAAAGAAGGAAGAGACAGTCCAGTTCTGAAAAACTACCCACTGAAAACCATATGAACAGCAATGGAACATTGTCTGATCTAGTGATGGGTGATGAGCCCCTCCAGGTGGAAGGTGTGCAAAATATGAGCAGAAAGAGCTTTCTCCTCAAAGAAGAGTCCATCATATTTTCTGGAAGGAGCAAAGCTTTCAGGACCTTCACTTGCTGATGTGGCACCACTTACAATGAGAAGAAACTGCTGAAAACATGCATTAATACTTCGAATTCCAGAAATATGAATCTATGACAAGTGGAAATCAAAAATGAAATGAAACTCATAAAATGTCATACCTTAGGCATTACTGAGGTGATCTGAGCTGCTATCAGCCGGTTTGAATTGGACAATCACATGGTTTATTATGCATGAAAATTAAAGAGGAAAAGTGTCACATTCATTGTCAAAAAGAAAATTTCAGATCTATATTGAAGTACAATATTATCTGTAATAGAATAATTTTTCATGTGTCTGCAAGGAACACCGGCTAACATTATCATTATTCAAATGCACATGCCAAACACTAAAGCCAATAATGACTACATTGAATTCTACACATTTCTTCAGTCTGAAATTGATGCACTATTCAAGCAAGATGCATAACTAACAATGCATCAGTGCATTGATAATGTACCGGTAATTACTGACGACTGCAATGGTAATGTTGGGAACGCATAAGAAAACACATCTCTACTTTAAAAATCTGGCCTAGAGGATAGAAATTATAATCAGATCACATGACACAATTTTGTGAGACTAAGGATTCATTTGTTGCAAATGCCTATTTTCAACAACGTAGATAGCAACTATGCACAAGGCCCTTGAAATACGGCACACACAGGAGTCAAAACGACTACATTTGTGGGAAGAGGTAATGGAGAAGCTCGATATCACCAGCCGAATCAAGGCCAGAGCCCAACTGTGGAACAGACCATCGATTGTTAATATCCAAATTCAGGTTAAAGCTGAAGAAAATGGAAATAAGTTCAGAAGAGTTAAAATACGCCTTTGAGAATGCCCCACGTGAGTGTCAAGAACACATTGAACAGTATGAGCTGAAGGCCTGATGAGCTGTTGGCGGACCTCAAGACCCCCATGCATGAAAAAAAACAAGATCGCTACACGTACAGGAAAGTAAGAAAAGAGCAAAATAATGTCAGAAAAGACGCTAAAACTTGCTCTTGAACTCAGAGAAGCTAAAATAAGAAAAAAAAATGATGAAGTAAGAGTTAAGCAGAAATTTTCCAAACTCAGCTTGAGAAGACAAAAGCAAGTATTTTAATAAAATGTTGAAAGAGAAGAGAAGAATGTGTTTGCAAATATCAAGTTGAAAGACCCAGGGGCGAAATCCACGTCTCGGGTTCAGATACTGAAGGTTTCTATGGGCAAAATATTAAACAATGTAGGAAATGTCAGAAGATGATGGAAGGAATGCACCGTCACTGTACCAAAAAGCATTGGTTAATATGCTACTTTTTCAAAAGAACTCGTAGTTTTGAAGGTAAAAAACCCAATCTGCACTCAACACATTAGTGAAAAGCAAGGTTCCAGGAATTGACTTGAATGCCAATTGAAACATTTTACCACACCAATGCATAAGTCGAAGCACTTGCTCAACTATACCAAGAAATTTGAAAGATAATCAGGTGGCCAACTGGCTGAAAGAGTTCCATATTTCTGTCTAAAGAAAAGTAGCACCACAGAATGCAGGAATTATTGGGAAATATCCTTCTCATGTGCAAGTAAAATGTTGCTGAAAATATCTTACAAACGACTGCAGCAGTATTTGCAGAGGGCTTCCAGAAATCCAAGCAGTATTCAGAAGACGGAAGGAGGGCTGTGTGTCCGGGTTAGAGCCTTTTACCGTGTTTAGTCAAGCTCTGTGCTGAGCAAAGGATCTGGAAAGCTGGGCTTTTTCTCCTTTCCTTTTTTTTCTTTTTCTTTTGAAGAGCCAGTCATCAAACCTGAAGTCGGATAGGACCCATTAATGACCTGTGATGTGCAAGACACACAGCCTTTCTCGCCGGAAGTGAAAACAACTGCAGGCATTTTCTGATGCAAATCAAAGCCCTCACCTTCACTGTGGATTATGCTCCAACATAAAGAAAATAAAAATCCATACGACTATACCAAGAGTGTCTTGTTTAAAGGGAAAAGATTGAAGTTCTCAAAGATTTTATTTTACTTGGATTCACAATCAACATTTATGGAAGAAGCAGTCGAGAAATCAAACTATGTATTGCAGTGGACCAATCTGCTGCAAAAGGCCTCTTTTAAAGTATTTAAGAGCAAAGAATTCCCCTTGGAAATCAGAAAGGTGAGGCTTCCTCTCACATACTTTGTACGGCTTATCAGGAGAGAGCAGCCCTGAGAAGATCATAGTGCTGGGTCGTATAAAAGGTGAGTGAAAAAAGAGGACGAACTTTAAAGATAAGGATTGATGGACACAGTGGCTGCATCCATGGGCACTTTAGAGCCTGAAAACATTGTGAAGATGGTGCAGGACTGGGTAGAGTTTCCTGTCTAGGGTCACCATGCGTCAGAACCAACTTAATTGCACCTATTGACAAAAACATGCGGAGGTTTTATTTAATAATTTCCTTTGACTTCGTTTTGCGAAGGACCGAATAGCAAATGAGAGAAACATTTCTAAATCAGAGAAAACTACACAGTGAGGACCAGAGGGAAGTAAAGGAAAACAAATAAACAATCCCTGTATCTTGCCTTGTGTTTTTCACAGGTGCTGTGGCCAAGACTTCTGACTTTTGTGGTACCAGCAGAATATACAGGAACTCTGACCCACCTGTTTAATATTATCAGAATCCTGATCATGGCAGAGGAGAGGAAGAACCTTAATGGCAAAGAGTCAACAGCACTTGTCATCTCTACCGGAGCTGGTTTGTATATCCACAAAGTGAAACTGTTCTCTGACGAGACACTTATTTCATCTCGTATCCAACTCCAATTTTAATTTCTCAGCCCCCCACAGCGCTAATGAAAACCGTGTTCTCTTTCTAGTGAAACTTCCTTCACCACAGCAGCTACTGGCCAGACTTCTGGTAAGTGAGTTACAAAGAATGAACCTGGGACAAATAGAAGCCCATAGAGACAATCAAGTTCCAAATAAATATTAATGAAAACTACATATGTATGCCAAATAAAAATTAAATGACATATTAAATCATCTGCTACACCGCTGACACTCAGGAAGCTTTATTATTGGCAAGTTTATCCTCCCACGATGAAGTTATTTTTGAACTTTATAAATTTTGAAACTAAGCATGGACTAAATCTGATCTGTAGTCCATTCAGCCTTCATATTGATTCATTTGATTTTTACCTTCTCTCGCTTTGGCCTTGTCTGTATCTATGTGCCCCCGCACTATTTCCACATGCCTTTATGTAACTAATAGTTGTATCTGAGTATTGCACTTTTTGTTTATTTCTGGTTGGTGCCTCCTCCTCCGCCTCCTTTTCCTCCTCCTCCTCCTCCTCCTCCTCCTCCTCCTCCTCCTCCTCCTCCTCCTCCTCCTCCTCCATTATCTGCAGTGGAAGGGCAAAAATAAGAAGCTGGGCTGTGGAAATATTAGCTTGGTTCTAGAAAAAGTCAGAATCAACGTGCTGATTTGCTGGAAGACTACCCAGTTCAGGAATCAAGGAAATCCGGACAAAGGTCAAATAAGAAGGCAGTGGGTCTTTTGAATGCCGCTGAATTGATTAGCACTTTCCATTGCATCCTTCAGGTGATATCTATGCTTGCCAGTTTAGGGAAATTGGTTGGGGCTGGTGCAGTCGGACTTTTGAAGGTACTTCCTGAAATCATTCACCCAAAACTGGCCGAGCTCTGGAAAACACGCTTGCCCGAACTCCTGCAGCCCCTGGAAGGTACGAGGGAATGGGTCCAGGTCTTCAGGCAAGGAAGCAACAATAAGAAACGAGACTCTTAATGCCTGGGAGAAAGCCATCACTGTTTATTCTAGACAATGAAAACAGTGCATGTGATACGATGGGGAGTTATCTAGATACTCCACTTGACTATTTTCTATTTCTCAGCCCAGCTCTCATTCGATAAGCGGGACCCAGTGGATCCCGTCCTTCGCAGCTTCTTTACTTTTGTTCCGGCCAGTTTTCTTCCTGCCGGTGGTATTTTTCTAGAAGGCTGTTATAACTCATTCAGGTTCAAATTCTGAAAATGAGGTCATTTCAGCACTGAGTGTTTTAATTTAAAAGAGCCCTAGATTATCCCCGCAGCTGGCCCTTCACATTTTGAAACATTGTAAATGTCATAGGAAATGGTTTTTCTATATACAGAAGGAGCATGATGACATGGAACCCCAACATGCACAGAGTCCCGCAAGGAAAAATTGAGAGAGAGAGAGAGAGAGAGAGAGAGAGAGAGAGAGAGAGAGAGAGAGAGAGAGAGAGAGAGAGTGTGTGTGTGTGTGTGTGTGTTAATGCAGTCATTGAATCAGATTTCTCTTTCTAGGAAAGAATGCTAGCATAGCACTTTGGGAGACCATGCTGCTTCAGGTAAGGGTGCCTTCTAGATTTACTGTTGAGGATGGGGTGATGTAACCAGCTAGGTCCTCATCTTCCCTGAAAGGAATTACACTTTGAAAGACACTATTGTGCGTCCCCTCTGACCAGGACCAGGGGTGTGCAGAGCTTTACTGTCACGCAGAATGCACTGGAAAGGGGACTGCTGAAGGGTAAATGAGGTGAAGGGTGGCACCCTATCATTTGAGCTGCCTTACAATCCATTTACATTTGTTCTACTTTTTAATACTTTTTGCTTTTCAATTGAGGCTTCTTATCTGTTTTACTTTGTTGGTGTTGCCAGTTTTTTAAATGTTTTTCTGTATATTAAATCCAAGATATGAATATCACTAGGCATAGTAACTGGATTAACAGTTGCTTGGGCGTATGGTGAGGGAGATTGGGGGGAAATGAGGAGCTAATAACAATATGTACAAGAAGGAAGAAAATGTTCTAAAATGATCAGTGGTGATGATTGTCTACTCTTCTTGATTTAACTATTGTATAATATGCGAATTATATGCCAATAAAATTGTTTAAATTAAAATGTAATGCAACCAAAAGGCAGTATTAAACATTTCCTTTTCTTGGAAGAACTACTAGAATGCTAGAATTGTTTAATGACTATGCCTTTTATATCACAACTTGAGCAAATAACCTTGAGTCTTCAAAAGGCTCTTTAATGCCTCGAGGGTGGTTTCGTCGATTTCCCTTACTCACATTTTTATCTGTGCATTCATTAAGACAATAATTACCACGTGGTTTCCTCTCATTCCAACTACTTTCTCTTCCCACTCATAAAAATCACAAATCTTACTTGGGTATTCCTAAACACTATTCTTTTTCTTTATAAATGAGCTTCTTGCTGTCTTTCCCCTGATATCTAAAGACTAACATGAAACATTGTGATCCTTTTCCATAAAATACTCTCCTCTCACAAACCTTATAGACTTCACCACTAAACAATACCACAGAGCCCAGTCCCAGAAATGGTAAATTGTAGGCAAGGGTTGGCTGTTGGCGGCCGGTCTGGTCTAAGGATTATAACTAATATAATCCAAATCTAAAGGAAGGAATTGTTTCAGAGCTTAAATTATGAACCACCTGGTTTACAGAGGCTGTAAATGACAGCGGAAGCCCCAAATCCATTTGCAGGGTCTACACATGGATTGTGCCTCGACTGGATCACTTCTGACCACAGTCAAGGGATGTAAATAGACCTGTTATCGGGCAAAGAAGATTCCAAAGTTGATTACGCCAGATATAGTTAGGTTAAAATATTAAAATGTAATATCTTATCATTTGATCTTCCCCTTGACCCATTTTAAATCTGCTTCAGTTAAAAAAAATGACAAGGAAATAAAACACACATGAATTAAGCCCCTGGGGATCCCCTCTTACCATGGACAGAGATGTAAACAGCTTTGCTAACATGCAGAAGGCATTGGAAAGTGGATTGTTGCATATGCCGTTATTTTAAAATGTGTTGCCCTGTCATTTGATTTCCCTTTTTGATCCATTTAAATTTGTTCTAGTTTTAATATGTACTGCTCTGTTTTTAATTGCGGTTTTATCTGTTTTTCATTGTTATTGGTGTTAGTGTTTTTTGATGATTGTTTTCCTGCATATGAAATCCAGGACAGATAAGTGTATGGAGACAGTAACTAGTCACTGGATTCACGGTTCCTTGGGGGATGGCAAGGAAGGTTTCAAGCTAATAGCCATGAGGATAAGAATGAAGAAAATGTTCCAAAACTAATTGTGGTGATGACTGAACAGGTCTTCCTAATGGTGAACTTTTGAATGGTGTGATATGCAAATTATATTACAATGAACCTGTTGGGAAGGAAGAAAATGTTGGATATTGGCTCTATAAAGATTTCAGGAACCTACAAGGAAGCCACAGAATCTATGGACAGGAAGCTTTTAGCGGAACTTCATCTTCCAGACCACCTACACTGAAGTACCTAGGGTTTCTTCAAATTATCCTTCTCAGTAGCCTTTCCTGAGACCGGCACCTCCTATCTCAGCTCCTCCTACAAACAAGATCGCTGAGATTGATGCTCAAGAACTTACATGTTTCAAACGCCCCCACAAGTGACATTTACCCAATATAAAACTTTCCAACCACAGCTCTACTCTCCCGATCCTTCATTCTAGGGTCCACTCACCATCCTAGATCCTTACCTCTTTTATCTTCTACCTTCCTCAACATTCTCGCCTTATTTTCTTCTGCTGCCCTTTTACGATAGCTATTTTCCCTAGAAACTAAGGGACTATTTCCTTTCCTAACAAGAAATTTTAAGAACAATTTTATGCCTAGTCCCAGTCTTGAATATGGCTCTAGTCTACTGTTTCCTGAACTATCTACAAGTATTTTCTTTAAGATCTTCTACTTCTTTTGTATAAAGAACCATTAAATAAATGCATACAATCTCTTTCATTGCTCTCAGCATTAACTGTAAATTTATAAATTTAAAGTAGAGAAAATATGTAAGAAGTTATTATATCTTATTTTGAAAATTTCCATGTAATTGTCCTCCAAAAAGATGAAAACCTTTTAAATTTACTTCTTTGTTTGTTCAACATGATTCAGACTCAGGATTATTGATCAAACTAGGAATATTTAGTTACAAAAGTAAAGCCTGGAAACTATTCATCAAATTGGTTGCTTAAGATGTTTTGTTTTGTTTTGTTTTTTCAGTTATGAGGTATATTAGAGAACTTAATAGGTTATAATTGAGGATCAGAAATGCTCAGGATATAGTTCTTTGGTCAGGACAGCCTCTTCTAAGGCATGCCCATCGTCAGGCTTCTCTCTGGCCCTTACTAGGCCCCTGTGGCCTCTGCCCTGCTTGGACAGTGTTAGCACTGTTAATGAATGCCCAATGGGCAGCACACTTCACCAGAAGTCTCAACTCAAAAGTACTCATCGCAAGCTATGTGGTTAAACTAATCCAGCACTCGCAATTAAGTGCTTGAAGACACCTTACTCCGATAGCAAGTCTCTTGTCTAAAGGCACTCAGCAAGACATTTAATTTTGATATTCTGAAAATATCCCTCCCCACTTAATGACGTAGTTAATTAAAAAAACCTTATTAATGGGTTATTTTTTAGCCTATTTGACATTGAAGAGTATTAACTTCAATTGAAGCTTCAACTAGGATTTTCTTCTATTTTGTCTTTCTTGTATTTATGTTTAAAGCAGGGAAGAGATGAAGACACTGACATAGAACTACATCTATTCCTCACTTAGTGACTATCTTATTACCCAACATTTCATATTTATGTCAATAATAAAAGATTTACTATCTTGTACATTAACAAAGCATGACGTAGTAATAAACACCAAAGTGCAAGGTGAGAATAATGCTGCTTATGATGTTTAAGTTTATGTATCAACTTTTCTAGCCTATGATTTTCAGTAGTTTCGCATTTCTGTAATAATGTAATTTGCGGTTGTGTAATGAAATAGTTATCTTCCATTTTGTGATCTGATATGGTCATCCTCCATTTTTGTATAATACCATTTTTATGTAACAACCTGGTCTTTGGACCCTTACCATATCAATAAGTAAAGAGTGGATATATTCCCAAATTCTGTATATGTTACTCTTAATGAGAATTCAGAACATAATGCTGGTGAAATGACTTTTAAAATAAATCAAGAGGAAATTTTCCAAAGTCAGCAGTTCTTTTATGGGGAGAAAAATACTATTTAACATATATTTGTATTCTTTAAAAATAATGAAAGTACATCAAAGAAAAACACATTAAATATTTGTATTTACATCTAACTTCCACTTCCTACAACAGTTGCTCAAAGAAACTTTATGGAAGATCGGTGATGTGGCCTGGACCATTCAACTGAGTCGTGATCTCAATCATCAAATGGCAGGTTACAGCAACACCTCCATTGAAAAGGTTGGTTTTTCAATTAAGGTTTCTCAAGCAACCTTGGTTTCTACCTTGTGCCCCAAAACTGGCTGCTCAAGCGACATCTTATTTATACTACAACTAAAACGAGGGGAGAGTGCTTAGAAAAAAGAGTTCCCCTTCTCTTAAGGTCACTTCTCCAACTTGTTTGCTATATCTCTCAACATCACATCTGGCCGAAACACGCTCATGTGACCACATCTATATGCAAGGAAGACAGTGAAGTGTAACATTTACAGGATAGGCATGTGTCTAACTAAACTTAAGCATTCTGTTTTAAAGGATAATAGAGAATGAATACTGGGAGGAACATTGCAGTTCCCGCTATAGCACCGGTAAATATCAACTTATGATTGCCACTCAGCAAGACTTGCAAGTCTGTCGCACAGAAACAATTTAACAAAAACTTAGAGTGAACGGGAACCTCAAAAGTCAGTTCTTGTTTATCTCCAAATAGCCTCTACTTAACCCTTCATATTGTAGCCATGATTGCAAGTACAGATTGAATCCAGTTTCTTCTTTTCACTACTTACGTAGCTGCTTTGTTGTCATTGTTATTGCTGTTGCCCACGGGTCAGCTGCACCTCATGGCGACCATATTTACCGCAGAGCAAAATACTGCTGGGTCCTGCACAACTTCATGATCGTGGTTACGCTTGAATTCACTGCTGTGATCATTTTGTCACTCCTTTTCAGTGAGCATGTCCTACATTTTCACCGGCAACCTACTTTGCCTACCTGCCAACCTACTTTGCCTACATGATGCTCTTTTAAGCAAGTTAGTCAGATGCTTTCTGTCTTCCCTTCTGAGGAGCATTCTGGTGATATTTCTCCTAAGGCTGATTTAGTCATTCTTCTGGCAATTCAAGGTGTATTAACTAGACTTTTTCAGCACTGCCGTTCAAATGTGTGACAGGTAAGTCTATTGTACCAACCTGGCCAATAGGAACATGTGGGATTAATCAGGTCGCAGTTTGATTGGAGGGCAAAGAAATAAATGGCTCTGCAAGACCCGCCTCTCTCTCCCTTGCTCTCTAGTGATCAGACGGCGCTGGAGTGTGTGTGAAGCTGTTGTAACTAGCTCTCTGCCTCAACCTGTGAGCTGCACTACCTGCAGGCCAGGCCAATTTGGGGATACTATCCCTAGAGCTTGAGGCTCCTTTGAGACCTGCTTCACCATGCTCCTGGTGTGTACTTTGCTTGAGCTTGAGGCTGATGGATTCCATCGCCTTGCGTTGCTTGTGTTAGATACCCCATCAGGGTCTGCTTCGCTAAGCTCCCAAGCTTCTGACTTTTGGTGACCCACCCTGTTGCCTATTGACTGTGGGCAGACTTTGCTTGCATTGCCTCAGGAGGATTCTGCTGTCTGCTTCTTTGACCTTGGACCCAGCAGCCCATGTGCGTTGAAGGACTTCCAGTATATTAATTGTTCCACAGAAATGCGTTGAACTGACCTCTCTGTACTGCTGTGTGGACTAATTAGTTGTTATATTCCTTCTAAATGTATAAATATATATCTCATAGGTGTCCTGGTTTCATTTCTCTGGAGAATCCTGCCTAATATAAAATGCACCAATTCTTCTGTTTTGGTTTTTGGTGTTCAGCTTTCGTGAGTATGAACTGATTGAAAAGGCCCTGGCTTGGTTGGATCAGACACAATGTAGTCATCAAAATTATATACTTTTTTTTAACTTTAAAGGGGTTTTTCAGCATTTTGCCCAATGCAATACATAATTTGAGATCTCGACTTCTACATCCATGAGTGTTGTCTGTAGATCCAAGCAAAATGAAATTAGTAACGATTGGTGGGAAAGTGGTTGTGTGTTGGGCTACTAACCACAAGATCAGCAGTTTGAAACCACAAAGAGCTCCTCTGAAAAAAGATGGGGCTTTCTACTCCTTTAAAGAGTTACAGTCTAGGAAACCCTCAAAGGCAATAGTCCACTCTATTATACACTCAGTCTGACAATAGGTATATTTCTATCCCTGATCAATAATAAGGGTGGATTCACTGGAGGCTTAATACACATGGGGGTCCCTGTAAATAGGTTTGGGTTTGTGTTTGTCATCCATGGCCGTCTACAAACCAGGCATTCCAAGTTAAACCTCTAATATGTTCTCTCTGCAATCCAGGAGTTCAGAATGTATGCACTAATACCATTCCCTCACATCACGCATCTGTCATTTATAAATGTCCCTGACTCACTTTAAAGGCGCCATTGTCATTTTATTGGAGAACAGTATAGATCATTCCCATGTGGGATGGCAATTTTGTTGATAACTCACTACAAATTCACTAACATTGAGTACATTGTGACTCACAGTGACTTTTCAGGACAAGGAAGACCTTCCCAGGGGTGGAGGTGGGGGTGTCCAAGATTAATGTTACTGGGGTTAAAACAAAACAAAACAAAAAACCTCTTTATCTCATGGAGCATCTGATTTTGAACTGATGACCTTGTGGTTAGAATCCCAAGATTTACCCACTACACTACCAGGACCAGTAGGTAACTTTGCACATATCATCAGGAAAGCCCAGTCCCAGGAGAAGGACATCATGCGTGATCGAGTGGAGGGGCAGCAAAGAAGAGGAAGTACCACAATGAGATGGGTTGACACAGTGTCTGCTGCAATGTGCTCACGCATGGGAATAACGTGCAGTGTTTTGTTCGGTTGTGCATGAGGTCGCTATGGGTGACACTTAACAACAGCACCTTACAACGGCTCTGATTCTATTGATGTTGTGCCCATTTGCAAATTGTGCCTCTAGGTTGCCAAGCATCATTTCCTTCACCTGGGACGAGTCTCTCCTGATCACCTATACAAAGAATACAAGACAAAGTCTCGCTGCCCTTGCCTCTAAGGAGCACTCTGGCTGTGCTTCTTCCAAGATAGATTAGTTTGCCCTTTTAGAAATCCATGGTACTTTCGTTATTCTTCACCAGCATGACAACTCAAATGCACTGGTTCTTCTACGACCTTCCTTATCCAAGGTCCGACTTACACATGCATAGGAAGCAACTTAAAAAAAACAGCCACTGGGGTCTTCAAGGCTTGGATTCAAACAAGCAGCCATCCAAGTGATCAATCAACCAAATCTACACAGAAGAAGCACACCAGCTTGTGTGATCCAAAGATGACAGTTAAAAACTCAAATATGGTCATGAGAAAAGTATTAGACTAAAATTATGAACACTCAATCTGTAGAAGGCTGTGGACAGTGAGAGCCCAAAACCCATCTGCAAAGTATAGAGTCAGACTGGGCTGCTGGCAGGGCCACTAGAGCCCAAGGCAAGAGTCCCCGAACAGCCTTCCTAGCAGGAAGAGACCATTGTAGCCTTGATTACGCTGGATGGAACTCAATAATTGGGAGTTGATCTCCCTATAGACACCACCTGAATTTGTACTGTGTGTAAGCATCTCTTAGTTGTTCCATGACCGATTTCCCCCCAGCTTCTTGAATATTAATTGGGTTATTCTCCCACTGATGTATTATTTGCATTTTGTCTTTATATTAATATGATCTTATCCTTACCACTTTAGAAGAAAAATATACATGTATCATGGCTTGGATCAGGCACACGTTAGTCCTCAAAGGAACGTCCTTGCTTTTCAATTGTCTAAAGAGGTCTTAGGCAGCAGATTTACCTAATGCAACTCATCTTTTGACTGGTGGGACCATGAGCAATAAGCATCCTAGCAAGACAAAATTCTTGACAACTTCAACCCTTTCTCCACTTAACATGAGGTTAGCTATTGGTGCAGACGTGAAGGTTTTAATCTTCTTTCCATTGATTTGTCATCCATACTGAAGGCTACAATCCTTGATCGTCATCAGCAAGTGTTTCAAGTCCTCCTTACTTTCAGCAAGCAAGGTTATGCCAAATGCATATCTCAGGTTGTTAGTAGTCTTCCTCCAATCCTGATGCCATATTCATCTTCATATAAGCCAGCTTCCCTGATGGTTTGGTCAGCATAGACACTGAACAAATATGGCGAGAAAACACAACCCTGACACATACCTTTCCTGATTTCAAACCATGCTATATTCCTTTGGTCTGTTGATACAACTGCCTCTTGATCCATGTGCAAACTCTGAATGAGTATAATGAATCGTCTGGAATTCCCATTCTTCCCTAGGTTTTCCATACTTTATGAGCCACACAGGCAATGCCTTTGCATTGTCAATGAAAGACAAGTAAATATCTTTCTGGTATTCTCTGATTTGAGCAAAGATCCATCTGACATCAGCAATGATCTCCTTTATTACATGTGCTCTTCTGAATCCAGCCTGAACCTCTGGCAGTTCCCTGTCAACGTACTGCTGCAATCATTGTTAGATGACCTTCAAGAAAAATGTACTTGTGTGCAATATGAGTGATATTGTTCTGTGGCTTGAGCATTCTGTTGGGCAAAATATGGATTTCGCCCAGTCCGTTGGCCAAGGAGCTGTCTTCCAAATTTCCTGCCATAGGCAAATGAGTGCTTCCAGTGCTTCATCTGCTTGATGAAACATTTCAATTGGTATTCCATCAATTCCTGGATTCTTATTTTGGGCTAATGCATTCAGTGCCACTTGAAATTCTTCCTTCAATACCACTTTTTCTTATAATTGATCATATACCTCCTTCTTGTTCATGTACCTCTTGAAATGGTGGAATGTCGACTTTTGGTACAGTGACTGTGCATCCTTTCCATTGTCTCTTGATGCTTCCTGCAGCCTTCCACATCGTATGCACCCACAACTGTAAATATAACACCAGGATGACGATATACTTATGCTTTTAGGCCATACAATCTGCTAATCAAGCAAGGCAGTGGAAAGCCTGACCAGCGCCCATCAACCATACACAGGAGAGCTCACTTTAACTGGGATCAGATTTCTCAGGTTGGGTGGTGGTTTGGGGGGGGGTGGGGGAGGGGGGTGCGAAGATACCCATTTAGTGGCTTCCATGAAAAATGTGGTGTGGTCCCACAAACCAATCAACATTTCTACCAGAGTGGTGAGATACTGATGGGAAAACCCAATCAGGATGAGAGAAAGGGTGTGTACACATCTCAGAGAAGGCAAGCACATTTCTGTTAGTAGAAAGAGGGGGGCAGGCCCATCTTCCCAGCAGGGAAAAAATAAATAACAATTCTTATACAGACGCCAAGGTGTGTGTAAGGGGAAAGACTGCCCCTACTAGGACACGTTGGACTGAGTTTCTGCACAGGCCCTGGGGTCCAGGCCAAGTGCTATAGACTACTGGGGCCTTGAGCCCTGGGTTTGAGTTAGACAGTATACTCTAAAGGCCATACCAGAAGGATGTGATGTAGAGAGTCCACTAGGTGAGTTGAGTCAAACACAACTCAATCACAGTCTTTCAGCCCAGAGAATCAAGGCTGAAACTTCATGGTGTGTGAAATGCAGAAGACAGCTATACCAAGAGTATTGTACTGTCAGTAGGTGGACTACCATTAACTCACAGTTTTAATGCCCTAATTGCTTTAAGATAGGTATTATTGTGGCAGACCTAGATTTCATTGTCATTGAATATTATTATAACTTTTGCCTGACCATCAACTCCCAATGTTATGTAAATATCATCTAGTCACGGAAGTGTTTAATCTGTACATGTCAAGAATCTATATATTGTGACTTGTAGTTAGCCCACACTTGTTTGATCTTCTTTCTCAGTTGTGTTTTAAATACATTACCATGGCCTAAATCAATAATGCTCTAAACATATGCTGAACATATATTCCAGGGAGATAATCAATAATGTTCTCTAACGTAAAATAACAAAGTTGTCACTAAGGTGAGCCAGAAGCATATAGAAAGCGTAGATATAGGACTGGACTTTGAGTTTTACTTAATCCTAACCCCAATCAGAAAACAATTAGTTCAATGCAGAGCCTCATGAAGGAAACACAAAAGATATGGGTGGTACAGCAAAGTGTGGTGAAGAAACTAGATGGTGCCTGGCGATCCAAAAGAATAACATCTGGGGCTTTAGGGCTTGTTTTCAAGCAAGTAACCCTATAAATAAGGCATCGACTAAGCCCACAGGGAAAAGCACACCAACAAGCATTATCCAAGGAATGTAAATAATATAAACCAAATCTAAAGAAGGGAACAGCATCAGAGCGTAAGCTGTGGGATTCTGGTTTGCAGAAGGCTGTGGATGGCAGTGGAAGCCTACAATGCATGCAAAGGGTCTACCCATGGAATAGACCTCTGGTGATTTCCCTCTGACCATAAATAAAGGATGAGACTAACCTGGCCATCAGACAGAAGAGTGCTGGAGAGACAATTAGTAGACTTGAATGACAAATAAAACTTTGCCGGTTAAAACCTTATCATTTGCTATCCCTTTTAACACACTTTGAGTTTAATGTGGTTTTTAATCGTCTCTTTTTTTTTTTTTCCAAAATGAGTTTGATCTCTGTTGTACTTTGTAATTGTTGGTAGCCTTCTTGACTCTCTGTTATGTGTTTTTCAGCTTATGAAACCCAGGGTGGGTGAACCGATAGAGTTAATAACTATACTAAGGGTTCCTGGGGGGGGGGGGGTTAGGTGGTGGGGAGGGGTCTGGGGAGCTAATATCAAGGAGTCAAAGAAGGATGAACCTGTTTGAAGCTGAGTGCTATAGCAATTGTACACTTCTAGGTATGCCTGAACTATTGATGGTACGATGTCTTCATCATGTACTAATAAAATGGTTTTAAAAATAAAAGAATTACTCCTCTTATGAATGTTGTCATTGTCTCATCTCCACAAGAATGTAGAAAAACATCTACACAGGTATGCTTGTATACATTCCCATGCAAAATACTGCTGGGCTGCCCCACTTTCCAAACCACATGTCGTCTATGGCTTCTAGTGAGAGCGGACAAGAATGCAGGTCCTACACACCTTTCCTTCCCTCCTGACACTAATAAGTGAGCTGAATAAGGCTGATCTAGTGAATCCAACATCGTCACCACCTCTGAGGGATGTGGCAGCCATCCACTGACTCCCTGTGTCCTCACTCTGCAGTACGCTTGGCCTTCTCTACTTTACTCAGATCCCCTACGGGAGACACAGTAAGTACACCTTATGTGACTGCCGTTGATCCTGACACTGCTCTGGGTCAACACCACTGACCAGTTCCCCCTCTTCTTGGGAAGAAAATAGCCATAGAGCTCACTAAGTATTATTTTGAAACCATAATCTCCTAAATTACAAATTAAGTTAGTATATTTTCGAGGTTTGACTATCTGATTAACTCATCTTCAAAATAGCCATATCTCCACTGAGCACGTATTAGCTCCCAGGGACTGCACGCTAGAAATACTATGACCCTCTGCTATGAGGAACTCCTGGCCTGACCGCAGAGACAGACATGACAACAAAACTTGACGCTCGCTCGGGAGGCCCAGGTTTTGCGACTGTAGGGCACAAAGCACAGAGGTGTGCAGTAAAGAGCACAGGGGAGGCCAAAGCTGAGGGTCAGCAAACACTTTCCAGGGAGATAATGCTTGACGTTTATGGGCTGTTATTAATCAGTTATTAATCATGTCTTTTCTTCAGATGACCGTTCTAACTCTTTGCTCTTTTAAACAGTCTTGTTTTCTGAGGCTTTACATCCTCTTGTCTTTTTTTTAAATAAATCATTTTATTGGGGGCTCATACAACTAACTCTTGTTACAATCCATACGTCGCTTGCATCAAGCAAATTTATGCATATGTTGCCTCCATTCTTTTCTAGACATTTACTTTCTATTGAGCCTTTGGTTTCAGCTCCCCATTTTTCCCCTTCCCTCCTCCGCACCCTCGTAACCACTTGATAGATTATAAATTGTTATTACTCTCGTATCTCACATCGACTGCTGTCTTGTGGTTTAATCTGAATTGTGAAGCAGCACTGGGGTGAGGAAGCCTCAGGAACCAGAGGAGTATCATGTGTGTCATCCAATTTTTACATCCCCTTGTCTTTTGTTTTGCAGAAATTCCTTTGGAAGGCCTTGGGAACCACGTTAGCATCCTGCCAGGATACAGACTTCGTAAGCTCTCAGCTTAGGGAGTATCTGATTGCTCCCAATCAACTAGGGGACCAGCGGCAGGTGGGACCTCTTTTCCTTAATTTCCTTTTATAATCATGATGATTAAATCCCATTCACAACTCCCACAGATCTTATAAGAATGTTTTCTTCTTCAGGATTTCCATGGTGATATTCGGAATCAAACAATAGGATTTTTTTTTAGAAAAACAAACAAACAACTAGACTTCCCTATTTTAAATATCAATGCTTTATTAACTAAGCATAATTGTGGAAATGCTAAAAATTTTATTTCAATCTTTCTTGTTTTAATGAGGTATTATATTTGACCTTTGGTTTTATAACTTACAGTCTCACGGTGAACATCAAAATCACTGCATCAACAAGCTAGAAGTGACTTTACAGACCATTCACTTTCAGTCCAGACAAAATACAACCATGCCTGGAACGACAGAGGCTGCAGAAACTCCTGTCCCTTTTCCCTAGCATTGCCCAAGTGGGAGAGCAATAGAGGAAGTTTGATTTAGCAAAAGCATAGAAAAACCCTCAGGTTTGATACCACTAATGAATACCATCTAGTATGAACATAAGGAGGCCTGGTGGCGCAGTGCTGTTGCACTCAGTGACTAACTTAAAGAGCGGAAACTGGGGCTCCCTCCTCAGCTCGGTGGCAGAAAGACCCGGGGTCTCTTCAGCAAGTAGCACAGCCTAGCCACGCCTTTGGGACTGTTCTTCAACACCTGGGGCTGCCATGAGTTTCTATTGACACAATGGTACCTAACAATAATAAAAGTTAAAATAATAACATTTTGATATGTTGATATATATATAGGTGTAGATAGATGTAGACTATTTTTCAGGAATTCTGAAATATTTAAAGTCCTTTCCCCAACATTCCATGGTCACAGCTCACTACGGCATTACTGACTCTTTGAAAATGCCTTTCTATTCCTATTATTTCTCTTTCCTTGTCAGAGACTGAGCTACCGCTTAGCTGTTCTTGGCACCATTTCTAGCACCCTTTCCCCTCGTGTTGACTGCTTAGTTCTGTACAGTAGGGAAGTAAAGGCATCTCATAAGCACACAGTAAGATCCTCATCCAAGGTGAGCGTTTCACAAATTTCCTCATCTTCCCTTTTCACTTCAGCTCAATTTTTTAAATGTTTCCCAGACACGCAAGCTGTTTCCCTAGTCAGTGAACCCTGGCTAAGGAAAGAGGTGATATAAAACACTCTTAATCTCAGTGAGATTGAATGGTTTTTGATATCCTAACCATGACTTTTCCATTCATTGTGCTCCAGGGCTCCTATGGTGGGATCAGATTTCCCACTGATGAAGGGTCCACTCTCACTCACAAAGACCCTACAGGACAAAGTAGAACTGCTCCTTAGGATTTTTGAGAATGCACAACTTTACCAGAGCCAACAACATCATCTTTCTCCCAAGGAGCAGCAGGTGGATTTGAACCACCAACCTTGTGGCTAGCATCTAATTTACTACACCACCGGGGATTCTGGAGTCAGATTGTTATTGCTGTGGTTGTGCCATCTAGTTGGTTCCGACTCACAGCAACTCTGTGAACACAGACCGAAACCCTGCCCGGTCCTGGGCCAGCCTCACAATTGCTCTCATGTTTGAGCCCATTGTTGCAGCCACGGTGTCCGTCCATTTTGTTAAAAGTCTTCCTATTTTTTGCTGCCCCTCTGCTTTGCCAAACATGATGTCCTTCTCCAGGGACTCGTTTCTCCACAACATACTCTCTGTGTTCCCCAGGTTCCTCTGAAGAAAAATAGGGAGAAATAGAGCCCATCTGAAGGGTTATTCTCAATGGAGAGCTTCCTGAGCAGTTTGTGGGAGGAGATTAAGATGTGTAACATTGAAACCAGAGATAGAAAACTGATTCAGGGGAAGTAATTGGAGATCTGTGCAGATTCAAAGGCTTAGTAGAGCTTTAAGCTGCACATTCTGACCCCCACGAATTTTCTCAGCGGACTAAGTATAGGAACAGCACTGGCCAGGACCTTGGCATTAGTAGTCTGATCTCTGTCGTCTTTGAGTGGCTCTTGCAGGGTTAAAGACCAAAGGAAATATTGTGTACTTCACAGATAAGACACCGTGAAGGGACGATGGTGAAATCAACCTGGGGCAAGAGATATGGTAACTGGGGGACAAGAACTACAGGTTTTGAAAATTTAACCACTTAAGATACAGTCATAAAGCTTCAGTGGTACAATAACCCTTTAAAGATGTTTGTCAACACAAGCTCAAACTCTTCTATCGTCTTTCCTGCGGTCCTTTAGCATTCATGCCAGACTCCTCTGTGGGCCCCAGGACCTTTGCACTTACCTTTCCTCTGTTTAGTACTGTCCTTCCCAGATAACCATGTCACCTATGTCAGCTCTCTCTTCCGTATCACCCTGCTCTGAGGTCCTTTCTGACCATTGATTTCAATGCGAAACTACCCCCTTTCCAGATTTTTTATGCATAGTACTTATCTCCACAGATATACTGTTTGTTTATGTCTACTGAATTTGCATGCTTACTTAATGACTTAACTTTAATATCACTTCCATTCATTAAGCTTTATCTGGGTGCTGGGTACGCAGTCATGTACAAAACATACCATCAATTCCTGTCCTTGACTGACGGAATGGTGACACTCAAACCTCCATGCCTTTTCTGATTTTAGGGAGCAACATTCATTTTAGGATATTGTGCTGAGAAACACTTGGATATTGTTTTAAAAGTCCTGAAAGCATTCCAGGATCGAGAAAAGTTTTTCATGAACCGATGTAAGGTAAGGGCAAACAATACCGATTGGATCATTGTCTATCCCTTCTACATAGTATACTTAGCTCAAGGCCTCATTCCCAAGGCAGTTCTCCCGGAGCTCTGCAGATGGTTCAGCAAAAAGTCTCCTCTGTTTCTGCTGAGTCCCTGGTTGGTGTAAAAAATTAATATGCTCGGCTAATAATCAAATGTTTGCAGGTACAAGTCTACCCAAGACCCTTGGAAGAAAGGCTGGGTGGCCTACTTCCAAAGACAATCGCAATTGAAACCCCTGTGGAACACAGTTCTACTCTGACACGCACTGGGTCACCATGAGGCAGAGTGGCCTCCGTGGTTACTGCTAATTTGTTTGCGTAATGCTGATTGGAAAGTCAGGAACATCAGAGTGAGTTCTGGAAGGTACCAAGTTGGTCCTTCTATCAGCTCTTCAAGTCTCTTGGTCAACCTCTGCTTCCCCTGGTGGACTGTGATTTGATCAATAAAAATTAGCTTCATATCACTTGTAATAGTGTCTGGGGTCTTAAAGGCTTATCTCCAAACAAGCCACCATCCAAGTGAGATATCAAGGAAGTCCACATGGAAGAAGCACACCATCACCGGCCACTGAAGGATTGGAATCCATATCATCCAAAGTTCCAGGAGGGATCGGTATTGGCGTCTAAATTGTGAGAATCTGGGGTGCAGAAGGCGATGGATGACAGTGGGAACCCACGATTCATTGGTGGAACTACCTAGGAAATAAGCCTCCAAGAACTCCCCCTGTCTACAGTTGAGGGAATCGAGGACAGTGGTCACTAGACAGAGTGCTGGAGAGAGGAGTCTGGAAGGTCAGAGGCATAAATCAGCAGATCCTCTCTATGATGCGGGCTGGACTTGACCTGGTTTCCAAAGTGTTCTGTATTTTTGAGTTGTGTTGTTCTCTTCAGTTCTTGTTGATTCATATTAGAGTATCTCAGAGGTGTCGTATCAGTGTAGGTCATCCTCTGGAAGCTGTGTTATATGCTTTTCCGGCTTTCCGTATATGACACCCAGGGTCAATGCACCTAGAGGGACAGCAAGTAAAACAAGGGTCTCGGGGGAGGGGGATACATTTGGTGGATATGGGGCAAAAGGGAGATGATATCAACGAGTCCATGTAGAAAAAGAATATTTGGAAACTGATTGTGGTAGCAATTGTACATTCTACTTGACGTGATTGAAATTTGGAATGTTATGATGTATGTATTAAATCCAAACTTTAAAATAAAAATAAACAAAGAGATAGATTTTAAAAAATTGAAAGTAGCCTTAGTTTTTTCACAGTGCCTCTTTTGGTGTCTGCTAGGTCTTCAATTTGGATGAGAACACCTGCATGCATTTTGGACTCATTTTAATCATCCCAATATAGTTTAGTAAGCCCTGTGATGCTCACAGAATTAGGAAGAGATGACAGGAATGAAAAGGAAGCAACCTCAGTCACAACTTGTCATGTCTCCCTTCCTGGTTTTCAGGGTCTTTTTTCTGGGAAGAAGAAGCTATCCAAGATTGACGTCATGGTCATCTATGGAGTGGTGGCCCTGCATGCTCCCAAAGAGCAACTTCTCACCAGGGTAGAGAAAGAAATTATGTTCCAAGTTCTGCTTCTTTACACCCAGTGCTGTCAGGTAATGGCCACCACAAGCTGTCTTGATTTCTGGGTTGGGCTCCCGACCTTGGGAAACCATCAGTGTCAAAGACTTCTGCTTATACCAAAGGATACGGGTGAAAGGAAATATAGCATCTGACATGTTTGGGATTAAAGACATGGTAGCAAAAAGTTACTAAAGAAGATGGACAAAGTCATGGTTTCTTTAAGAAGGCCTTGGTTAACTAATGTGCAAACACTGCCAGTTTATGTCTGAGCTACGATGCCTTCACCCATAGTCCTGAAGGATTTCACCCTTGTCTTAAAACAATTATTTCTCTACTAAGCAGCTAGCTTATTACAGGTTGCTGTCAAGTCAATTCTGACTCATGGTGATCCCATATGGCTCACAGTACTCTACAGGCCTCGGGTTTTTTGATGGCTAATTTTTTAGGAGTTAGCCAGGCCTTTCTTCCAAAGTGCCTTTGGGTGGGTTGTCACTTCTAGTCTTTCAGTTAGCAGTTGAGTACGTAACTGTTTGCACCACTCAGGGACTACCGCTCACTTATTGCTTCCTTGTAATCATGCTTACCTGCTCACCAAAGATTGGTGGTTCAAATCCATCCAGCTTCACCTTGGAAAGTCTGTGGATCTGCTTCCAAAATGTTCTCCATGGAGCACATGTCTACTCGGACACATAAAGGGTGACTGCAGTCAGAGTTGACCAGACAGCGACTGGATAACTGGGTTTGAAATGCTAACGGTGATTGTTTCATTCTTCACCTCGAATACTGACAAGTGAGTAGAATTGACTCAATCTACTCTGTCCACATTGTGTTGGACTGTATTATACACACACACACACACACATACACACACATGGCATATCCATTTCCATCAATGAGACCTGCCTTGACACCCCTCTAACAGTGTCCTCGACTCAGAGCCCCCAAATCAAGGTGGAACTCCTCTGATCATTCCTCTTCCCAATGCTCTCTTCACACCTAGCATCAGGAACTTTTACAGAAAAATATCATAATCCACCCGCCATCGAGTCATGCCAGCTCTGAAGGATCCTCTAGGACAGAGGAGAACTGCTCTGTAAATCTTGCACAGCTCTGAATCTTAAAGAAGTCGACTTTCTCATCTTTACCCCTGGGAGAAGTGGTTGGGTTTGAACCACCGAACTCTCAACCAGAGGCCTCTTGCACTACTGGAGAGTCTATTCTAAAGCAAAACATTGTCATTGAGTCCATTCCAACTCCTAGTGATCCAAGAGAACAGAATAGAGCACTCCTCCAGGTTTCCGAGGCTGTACGTCCTCATGGGAGCAGACAGTCTCATCTTTCTCCACGGCCACTAGAAGATTGCAGTTAGCCAACAGATGCTTAACCCACAGCACTATCAGGGTTCAGTACGCTTCTTCTACATATGATCAGTTCAGCCATTTTTCTGAATTGAACCTGAATAAGAATCACTTGGGCAGGAACTGCCCTCTTTAAGAAGGTGCTGCCGTCTTTATTTTTAACACGCTCCTTAGGACGTAATAGGATGCCCCCAGGAGCTAATCACCCATCGTGATATACGAGAACATAACACAAGATGTTTTATATTACATCAACTTTTCACCAACCAATGAAGAGAACATTGACAAAGATAAAGGAGGAATGGACATCAAGATGATTAAGATACGTTTTCACAGTACACTTGATTCTGCTGTAACATGGTATATGCAGTCCTAAAAATCACTGTACAGCGCAAAAAACTCACAGTATAAAGCCCAGGAATTGTGGAGGAAATTAATTAGAGGAACAACACTCAAAAACACTCATAAAGTGGCTTGTTAACAACAACAACAAAAAGAGACACCTAACAAAGAATAAAAATTAAAAGCTCAGTAGCACAGTTTTACACATAGTACAGTAATAGCTAAGAAATATATAATTTCTGGTTTTTTTAAATCTCGCTGTACTTTAAAACATTACATGAGGATGGATGCAAAAATGCGGAACGGGGGTTATCTGAAGTCAGATGGCTGGTCCTGCTGGAGATGGATGGTGCTCCTAACACACAGCACACTGAGAGAAGTGATAGGCATGTAAAGCGTGCATGTATACTTTGAATCCTACTCAAGAGATTCCCCAGTAAGTCAGTGCTGGCCCAAGTCAAATACTAATTCGTCTTTTTAAAATTTTCGTCGTTATTGCCTTTGACTACCAGTTTCTTTACAAATCTGGTTTTTATTTCGAGGGTGGTTGGAAACCTTACATATAAATATCAGGAAAGTACCACATTATGTGGAGTACATATTACTAATGATAAAATATACCAAAAACTGAATGGTCCTCCGTGCCATTTGCTGGAACTTTAATATGGCATTAAGCCATGTATTGGGACGCAGGAGCCCAGCGGCTGGAGCAGTTACACATTTGGCTTCTATCCACTAGACTGGCAGTTGGAAATCGCCAGCTAGTCAGCTGGAGAAAGACCCCGCTCTCTACCCCCAGAAACAGTGACAGTCTTGAACCCGTAGGGGCAGTGCCACCCTGTTCTATAGGGCCACTGTGAGTGGGCATGGCATCAACTGATGGCAGTGAGTGAGTGAGTGAGTGAGTGAGTGAGTGAGTGAGTGAGTGAGTGAGTGAGTGAGTGAGTGAGTGGATGACTGACTGTAGTCGTGCACAGTTATTCCTCTGTCTTAATCCTACATGGTATGAAGTAAGCAGGAAAGGCCTGCCTACTATCCACCTAGTGACCCACTTCCCAGCGATCACGGCTGCTGCAACCCTGTGGGGGCCAGTGCGACTCAGAAACACCTGGGGTCCCTGGGCCTCACAAATAATTCAAAGGCAGCTGGTTTGTTTGGGGGGTTTACGAGGTCTGTGTTGCTCAGTGCAACTGAGAGCAGCTTTCCAAATTCATCCAACACTTCTCACAGATGAAGAACATGTCTGTGAGAGCTTCAAGACCTCTGTGGACAAATGCAGTGGAAGGATAATGAAAGATTTCCACACACTTTTGAATCCCCCTCAGAGCAGCAAATGCAAATTTCAAAAGTCTTCTTATGCTCGATTGTTATGTGATGTGTCAATCACACTGGTTAAATCTCTGAGTTTTAAACACAATTGTTGCAACAGAATGCGCTGTTTTCTGTTCCACAAGCATCTGCCTCTTTTCATTTTTATACCTTTTCACGGCTCTTTCTCGAAAGGCCCTTACCATTTTCCTTAGCGCTGTCCCTTTAAAACTGAGTGAGAAGTCTGGGAGCCCAGAGGCAGAGTGTGGTATCCTTGCCTCAGGTCCCCTACTTACAACTCACATGAGGAAAGGGGTCTGCCCTTGGGTAAGGTCTCGCTGAACAACGAGACCTAACGGAAGGAAGTGCGCACGGGCCTGGCCCTGGGTGGACTCAGGTCCTGCTTCACGTCATCTCTGACACCGATGAGCGATGTCTTTCTCCTACTCACTGCATCTCTGCTTTTGTCTTTGATTTTCTAGGTTCTGGGCATGTCCGTGATGACCAAGGTATGACGACCAGTACATCAGACATAGATGTGTTATCATGTCAGACACACATATGTAGGCTCTAAAGCGTTGCTACGGGGTTCCAGTTCCTACTCAAATGAGTTTATTCCAAACAAGACACGTGGAGACACGTGTCTGTGATCAAAGGATGGGTACAGACGAGTTCTCTCAGCCCTATCCGGTCCTGCTCAGGGGCTTTAAAGAAAAAGAAAGAAAAATCCAACCAAAACAGTGACTTTTGAGATACTTTAAAAACAAAACAAACTAAAAACCTCACTGCCATCAATTCCTAGGGGAATTCCGCAGAGCCAGCAAGTTCAAGGCGAAGCAGGATGTGGCAGCTTTCGGAGGTGGGGGCTTTCCAAAGAGATCGTCTTGAAAGATTGTCTCAATGGAAAACTTTCTAGCAGGTTTTAAATAAATGGACCCGGGCATTGGTGAGGAAAGGGTCAGGAAAGTCACACCGTTTCCCTCGTCCTGAGGACGCCCTTGCTCATGCTTTGAGCGCATCCAGGGCTGTCCTGATCTTGACCCTTCAGACGTAGTTTTGTCCCCCAAACTCAAAGAACATTAAAAAGAACAACAAAATCTGGGTGTCTTGAGGAACCAGACACTGCCATTTTGATGGGGGGTAAATCAAAACACCCGGCATTCCCCAGGGAAGGGTGAGAAAGACGGAACTGTGTCATCAAAGGTGTGTAGACCTAGACGGAGGCCATGTCAACAAACAGTAGCTTCACATTTTTAAAATACTAATAGTATTTCAATATTTTAATAGTTCATAATTTGGTTGCATAAAAGTTTCTATGATTTTGTAGTAATACTCTTTTTTTACCCTTGAATGTGTGTGTAGTGCGTATATACATCGTGTTCCCTTGAAGTCAAGTGGCCCTTTGATTTGACTCCAAAGAAACCCATTCTAATATTTACTAAATAATCCAGTTCTGAAGCCATGATTTGTGAACTTCATTAGATCAAAGCAAGGAGTTTTCATCTACATTTGGGTGTTTTAGAAACTACACTGTGGTGATTTCCAACACTAAGTTGTAACCCACTAATTGAGCATAAAATGAATGCAATAGATAACCCCCAGCAAATTCCTTTGTAATGAAACAAAAGAGAAAGCAGAAGAGGGCATCACAAGGATAGGCATTTTTAAATATTTTATTTCACTTACATGTTATATGATGTATGCATGTAAGTGCTGAGTAGAATCATACTGTGGCTTATGGTCAAAGGAGTTTGAAAGTCATGACTGCAAAGCTTCAGACTCCAGTGAGGAGAAAGAGGGATGTTGATCTTTGTTTTTGACCTCCCCTGCTACGGCAACGGTAGCTTAGAGATGGAGCTGTCGATAGGAGCAAAAAGTCTTGCTCCTGTCTGGCCGCGTATTTCCATCTCAGACTAAACTTTGATTAATGCGGTGTGGTATCTGAGACCTTGGCTTGCACCAGAAATGCTTCCGATTTAGGACATGGATCTGCAAATGAGTTTCATAAGAAGCGTCACGGAGATTGGCATTGCTATCCACGAAGCCCAGGAGTGGGGGTTCAAGTTTTCCCACAAGGAAGTGCTGCTCCGCCACATGCTCGTGAGTATGTAGAGAAGGCAGCTCTTGAAGCCCCTGGAAAACTGCATTTGCCCAAAGTCCAGACTTCTAGGCCTCAGCCTGGGTCACACCAACCAGCCCCAAACAACACAGCTCTCTGCCGAATTCTGAATCAAGGGTTCAATGGGGCGAGGGCGCGGGGTGGCGTGGGGCGGAGGCACTGGGGAGGGTTGAAATGCCCACAGTCATGTAGACTGGTTTCAGCTCCTTGTTTGTGTTGCAGGACTTCGTTAGGGATGAGCCCCTGGATTCCTTAGCAACGCCTATTCGCTGGAAAGCCTTAATCGCCATCCGGTATCTCAGGTATTGGAGGTCTCGTTTTGTGTCACTGAACAGATGTTTCTTTCTTCTTTTTTCTTCAAAACCATGTCAGTGGGAGTTAACACAGATATATCACTCCATCACTCCATCACTCCGTCACGTAAAGCAGTGCTGGACACTTGCCACCACGATCATTTTCCAAACATTCTCTTCCTTCCTGAGCTCCTTGGCATCAGCTCCCTCTTACCCCTCCTCCCCTCGCCCCACAAGACCTCCCAGAAACCCTTATTCTACTTACTGTCCCTATAACTCATCAATTCTGGGTTTGATAGACTGAAAAACAGAAAAACACATAACAAAAATTCAAGAGGGTGACCCCCAATGACATAACACATCTGAGACAAACCCCAATGTGAATAAAAAAGAAAATAGTGAAAATGTTGAAAACCAGGATCGGACCTACCATGCATCAGAGAGGGCAAATCAACTAACAAGGTTTTAACTGTTCAAGTCAGGTTTGTCGTTCTGATCTTTTATAGTCGAAAAGATGTTTCCTCTCCCTACCTCCCCTCCTATTCATGACTTACGGACCAGGGCAGCTCCTGGCACACACTCTCCCAAATGGGCCTGGTTCATCAGAGGGCTCGAACTGGAGAAGCGTCCTCCCCTTTAGAGAGTTAAGAGCTTGATGGGGGACTCGCCACAGCTTATTGAGAGGGACTACGGAGTTTCTTGGAGAACTCAAATTAATGGGACATGGAGCGTGGAATTTATGTGGGGGGAAAAAGAGATTTTTCTTCCATAGATCTTGGCCCATGGATAAATTTTAGTATTCCAAATCGAAATTTGTGATAGTCTAATAGCATTCCAATAAGTCCATAGTCACAAACCCGAAGAAGAAAATGCTTTTAAAATAATGTTTTCCATTTCTTCCCTGGATTTTTAAACGTTGATGGTGGTCTTCTCTCTCTTACTCTACTATTCTTATGACTGTTGTTATTTTATTCTTGCTGTTTTATCTTGTTTTTGTTTTTTACCGTTACTGCTGGGTGCCCCAGTCTGTGAAGCACAGGAGGAGGAGATGCAGGGTGATAATAACTGGCAAATGGCTTTTCGAGGATGTGGGGGGTGGGAGATAGGAAGGGGATGGGGATTGGGGGAGCAATCACGGAATCCGGAAGGGGGAGGGAGCACTGGAACTGATTGTGGTTATGTATGTACAACTCGTTTTAAAAGCGATTTAACCATGGAGGTGTATGAATTGTGAATATTATAGCAAGAAAACCACTGGAGTGTGGAGGAGGAATGTTGATACGATGTGAGAAATGTAGACAATGTCATTGAACATAGGTATAGAAATTGTTTAATGGGAACCTAATTTTCCATGTAAACTCTCCCCAAAATACAATATATATATATATATATATATATATATAATATATTAGTGAAAGGAAGAAACAAGGAGGGAGCGCATACACCATTCCAGTAGGCTTTAGAATCTGGAACAAAGGTGCATTTGGAACAGTTCAGCCCTTGAGTGAAGTCCTTGACAAGAGCCTTCTGCTTAGCATCCCCTGTTTCAGTCTGTTCATTCATTCACTTATGAGAAAAACATATCAAACATTTCCCAAAAATACAAAGGTAAATCAAAAAATATATTGCTACTAGAGTTCCAGAGCATACGTACACATGTTTTGTTTTGTTTAATGTATTTAAATATGCCTCTGTTGTCCGTGAATGCCTTCAAACAAGTCCTCTCGGCTATACACCAGTTTACTCTCATGTAAAGTCCTGTGCTAGTCCACGTCGACTAGAGAAACAAATTCATAGACACATGTGTATAAGAAAGAGCTTTATATAAAAGAGGTATTGTGTTTGAGAAAACATCCATATACAAAAGCCCCGTCCGGACCAGGCCATAAGTCTGATATTAGCCCACGTGTCTGATACTAGTCCATAAATTCCTCTTTTGACTCACGCAGTACATCCATTGATGCTGAATGCAGGAAGATCATAGGTCAGTGGGTAGAAGGTATTGTGGATCCAGTGGCAGTGGAAGCATCTCAACGCTTGCCTGGGTCTCCACATGTCTCCTCCAGCTCTGAGTATCTCCGCAGAAAAGGGAAGGCAGAGAGAGATGGGGTCTGGCAATTTATCTCTGCTGTGCATCCAAAAGAGGTCATCCAGCTGTGACCTGATTGACAGGCCAGATTCCATCCCTTTGCTCAAATTGACAGGAGATTATGTAACTGCCACAGGTGCCTTCCAAAACTAAGGTCCAATCAAAACAATAACTTTCAAGGAGATCTGCTGGACTTATTAAATGCAAAGCAGAGAGGTCAGCTCAGAAAGTCATGGTAACTGGTCTTTAGGGTTCCCAGGAGAAAATCTTGAATATTTTCACAAAGGATATACAATGATCACAGGGCATTATTATAAAGAAAATTTAAGAAAATTGGTGGGGAAAATGGCCAGGAAAATTGTACTGAGGATTCCCCACCCCTGCATGTACTCATACTTCAAGGGTAGCCAGGACTGTGCTTTGAGCATTCAGTTGGGAAACTTATCCCCATCTACCCTACAACTCTGATCTTGCCCCTTCAGGCACCTTTTTGTTCCTCAGACTCAAAGAACGTTTAAAGGAAGTGTGGTTGGGGTCCCTCAAGCATGCCAAACCTTCTGTTTTGATGTGTGTAAACTGAAGAATGCAGACTCTTTGGGGAAGGGTCAGAGACCTGGGAACACTACCTTCTGAAGTATGTAGACCTACCCAGAATATATGTCAAGAAACAGTAGCTTCCCATATAAATACTTTTGTTTAATAAATGTTTCTATCATTTTTGTAGCAATATTTTTAGCTTACCTAGTAGAGCAATAATTCTACTTTCAAACTAATTTTTCTCAAGCTGTTCTCTTCATTCTGTGTCTTTTTTTCATATCTGTCTGTGTATTCTAGGTGTTGTGTCTGGAAGAAATGCATAAAAATCCATGGAATTTCCCAATAAATTTCATTTTATAAAAAAATATTTTTCAAAAATTTTAAATAATATATTTTATTGTCATGAAGAATGAAAAAAACACACATCTTTAAAAACAGAACAAGAAAGAAATAAGAGTTAACTGTTAAAATTTGGAAAGTACAGAAAATTTCTGAACATTGTGGAAATCACCCATCATCTCCCTCTTGTTAACATTTGTACATATTTCCTCTAATTCGTTCCCTAGCCATTCATTTTTGTTACAGACTTAAGATCCCATTCTGCTTATGATTGTTTAAGCCTCTCTTCTCTTACTTCATCTTATATACTCCCAGGTTCTTTCTGATGTTTCAGGAATATTTTTAATAAATTCCCAATAGCCCATAGTATACCTTATCTCCATATTATTGCTACATTTAATGTGCTGCCTGGTTTTTAAATCTATAAATAATACTTAGATGAACACATTGTTGAATGAAAAAAGAACTCTCTAGACTTCCAGTTGATAACAGTTGGCAATTTGGTTCAGTAAATCTTCTGAGCGGCATTTCCTGTAGGAAGCATTGAGCTAGGTCCTAAAGGGATAGTGCTGAATGAAGTATGGCCCTTCCCTGACAGAGTTTGAGCCTACTGGGGAAAATAGACACAAAGTACACCCACATCATTTCTCTAAAATATGGTTAGAGGTGAAATAAGTGAAGCCATGGGTGTCCATGGTAGCCTAGATGAGGAGGGGTTGAGGAAAGCTCAAGTAAATAAACCTCCAAAGAGCTAAAGGAGCCGTGGTTGGCATAGTGGGTTATGTGTTAGGCTGCTACCTAAAGGTTCATGGTTGGAAACCAGCAGATGCTCGATAGGAGAAAGATGAGACTTTCTGGTCCTATAAAGATTTGCAGACAGTTCTACTCTGTTCTGTAGGGTCAATATGAGTCAGAATCAGCTCAGTGGCAGTGGATTTGTTTGGGGGTTTATTAAGAGCTAACCAAGTTCTATCTAACACAGTGGTATCGTTTAGAAATATAATTCAAGCCACCTATGTCATTTGCAATTTTCTAGTAGTCATTTTAGAAAATTAAAAGAAAACTGGTTAATTTTAATATATAGTTTAGTTGATGCAATACCTCCTGTATATTATTATTTCAATATGTTTTAACTAAAAAATTAATGAGATCATGTATATTACTTTTTATACTAAATCCTCAAAATCCAGTGTGCATTATAATAGTATAGCACATCTTAATTCATATAGCCAGACAGGGCCACAGACAAAGCAAAACTCGCTGCCATCTGCTAGGACAGGGTAAAACAGCTCCTATGAGTTCCTGAGACTGTAACTCTTCACCCAAGTAAAAAGCCCCATCTTTCTCCCACAGAGCAGCTGGTGGTTTCAAACTGCTGACCTTGAACTAAGCTGCTCAATCCATAACCACTATGACATTGAAAACTAGTCTGCAGGGGCATAAGGTAGAGAGCAGTGGTTGCCTGGAGCCAAGGATGATGGAAGAAATTAACTGCAAAGGGGCTTGAGGTGGGATAGGGGGTGGGGGGAAGGTTGATAGAAATGTTCTATATTGATTGTAGTGGTGATTTCATGAATTTATACATCTATCAAAGCTCATTAAATTGTGCATTTTAAGTAGGTCATGTTGTAGGTGCATGGATTGTACTGTACTAGGGTGATTCCTAACGAAAGCTCCAGCTGTTGAGAGGACTCTTCAGTATATATCCATGTATCCAGGAGGGTCTCCCAGTTAGTACTCACATGCACCCCTTCTGAACCTCTTTCACCTCACCCACCATCCAGGCACCTTTCTTTCTTTCTTAGCTCATTTCATAGCTGACACTTCTCATTGTAATTTATGTTTAATAAAAAATACACTTTGCATATTTATGGAATATTTTCATATTCTGAACTCATGTCTAAGTTTGGCCATATCCTTATGGTGACTGTAGTAGAAAGAAAGAAAGAAAGAAAGAAAGAAAGAAAGAAAGAAAGAAAGAAAGAAAGAAAGAAAGAAAGAAAGAAAGAAAGAAAGAAAGAAAAGCGAAATAGAGGGGACCAGAGGGAAGAAGAAATACTAGATAAAATGTTGTAAGAAAGAGAAGACATGCAAATCAATACAACTTGCTGCCTCAGACTTAGAATCTAATTGGAAAGATCTCGCGCATGCACATAAACACATTCTGGGGGTGCGGGGGAGTAGGTTAAAGTTATCAGAGATTATATGATAAAATGTTTAGTAATATAAAATGAGCGATCATTTATAGATCACTCTAGTAAATGAGGCCTGAGGCATATTGACTATTCTCACCAATGCAGTTTGATCCCAAGTTCCCAAACTTACTTTCAACATCCCAGAAAACGTCTTTGACCTCTCCAGGGCTGACTGGCATTTGTTGGGCTGTGTGCTGCTGTCATGGCAGCACCCACGCCTCTGTCTGGCTCTCATTTCAGTGTGCTGAAACCTCAGCTCTCCCTGAAAGATAATCTCAGTATTCTCGAAGAGAACATCCGAAGGCTGCTGCCCCTTCCACCGCTGGAAAAACTCAGAAACGAAGGCCAAACTGACCAGGACAGGGAGCACATTAAAGTAGGTGGGGTCAGGCGGGGGCAGCGCCGGCCAACGTCGGTGGTGGGGCTGATGCTCGCTGGGCAGCTTGCGCTTCACACTCCCACCTTTGCTTTCAGTTCCTCTATGAGCGCTCCATGGATGCCCTGGGCAAGCTGTTGAAGACGATGATATGGAACAATGTGACTGAGGAGGCTTGCCATGAAATGTTTAATGTGAGACAGATCCCACCCCTCTCACGTGGACCCCCCTCTCCTCTCCGCTCCTCCATAAGGCCCACCAACTCAGCCGCGACCTCTTCCTGGGAGCTGGTCACGTTGACCCACGGACCCCACAATAGACGGCAGGGCCCCTGAAGCGCCATCAGTGGGGGCTCCAAAGAATGTGGAGCAAAGGCTGTGTGTTCTTTACCCAACAGCTTCTCCGAATGTGGCTCGTTTCCCCGCGAGAGTGGGAGAGAGAAAGGGCCTTTCAACTGACAGCCAAGATCCTAGAGAAGGATGCCGAGGTAAGTGTGCCAGCGTGCCAGGAAATGACACTGTGGGGAGCTGCTTGTGTGAGGCCTTCTGGAATGTTCCAGCTCCTGCCGGCCAAGTCGCCGACCCCTCAAGAGATGCCCCCTAATTCCCGCCAGGGCTCGCACCCCAGAATGTGGTCCTGGGGTTCTCTTTGCCCTAAAGGAGTCGGGCCTTTTTAGAAGAAAGTTCAACTCTTGTTTGCATTCTAAGACCCTCCAAAGAGAACGTGAGGGATGAATGCGTTGTGTTGGGAATACCCCAGGACACCGCCCCCCACAACCACCACCTCACACTGGGGTGCCTCTTTCGCCCACAGGCTCCAGAGAACTTCAAAATTGGCGCTCTTCTCGGGCTCCTGGCCCCGCACTCCTGCGACACCCTGCCCACCATCCGCAAGGCTGCTGTTAGCTCAGCCATCGGTCTGTTCTTCATAAAAGGTGAAACAAGCGATGGGACACCTACAGATGAATGGCACTGACCCTGCTTTTGTTCGGGGTTCCCCTCTGGATGCTCCGATGCATGCCTCTCTCTTCCCTCTCCACTCCCCTCGCCGTCCTCCTCTAGGTCAGCCGTTTCTGGGTTCTAATACTCATATATGTCACAAGTCCCCGGATGATGCACACTGTTTAAGAACTCGGCTACTAGCTAAAAACACTGGCGGTTCAAATCCACCCGCAGGAGTCATGGAAGAAAATTCTGGGGATCGCCTTCCAAAGGGTCACAGCCCAGAACCCCCTAAAATCAGCAAAATCAGACTAAAATCAGCAAAAAAAATGGCTCCTGATATTGGGTGTTCCCAATGCCGTATGAATCAGGGAGACTCCATCAGTGGTCTCCCCCAGATCCCTGGCTTCATTTAGCCAGTCTCTCCAAGCTCCTCCTGGGTCCTGGAGCTCAGGTGTTTCTTCTCCCTTGTCCACAGGCATACACCTGGAAATGGACAGATTTGAAGGTATTCAAGAAGGTGTGGGATGTGATGACGCTGAGGTCCAGATCAAGATTTCTTCTAAACTGGCTAAGGTAATTCGTGTGGGAGACTGGCTGAAGGATGTGGAGATGATTCTGGGTTGATATCTAAATCAGGAAGCTGTGTCATCCTCACTACAGACAAAAGCCTCTGTCTACCTCTTTGAGCAAATGAAAGACCCTCTGATCGTCACTCTTTGACCATAGGTGCCAGTGCGAAGCAGCACAACCACTGATCGCTCTGTCCTCCAACTTTGGGAAGTGCGTGGGTGGAGTGCAAGGATCACAGGCATTGGAGTCGAATCAGATGCACCCGGTGTGCGCTGCTAGACGCTCAGTCTCCTCATCTTCAAGGAGGGAGAGCATTACTTTCCTCTCAGGGCTGTTGTTAGAGTGGCCAATTAATTCATTTATTCAATTACCCGTTCCTTCACCTATGTCTCCTTAGAATTTAACATATGCTTGGCCACATTCCAAACTCTAAGGCTAAAAAAGGGGAAATCTCTGCCTTCACGGAGCTTATATCCATCCACATAGAGAGACAGGCTTATGCATATAATGTCAAGCAGTGATAACCGAGGAAATAATAATAAAGCCATATAAGGGACTAAAGCTGAAGGAGGAGCGCTCTCCCAGGGGTGGTCCCTCTGAGGAAGTGAACCAGGGACACAACTGACAAAGAGCATTCCAGGCAGAAGGGACACAGCTAGTACAGGGCTTCTGCGATAGAAAAAAAGATGGGAAATGAGATCTAAGAAAATAACTCAGGATGATTCTTTGATGTCAGAACCATGATAATATCTTGTTAAGGACCTTGCCTTACAATCCAGTTGAAATCAGAAGGCTGTGGAGAGTTTTCAGACAAAGAATTGGGGCCATGGTGTATAATTATGTCATTGAAAGCACAAAGGCATCCCATGTAAGGTGGCATCATTTATAACTGAGACATTGTGATTTATGTGTGTGTTATAACGGGGGAGGGTGTCTTGGTGGTGTAGTGGTTACATATTGGGCTTTGATCCACATGATTGGAAGTTTGAGACCACCAGCCCCTCTGTGGGAGAAAGACTGAACTTTCTACTCCTGTAAACAGTCTCCGAACCCCACAAGGAGTCGCTGTGACCCAGCATTGACACAATGGTAGCGAGTCTGGTAGGACAGAAAGAATGAATTATTGAATATGCTTCTTCTTCCTAAAGTCTCTGTAACTCTCACCAAATGAGCCTTTCCTGCATGGCTCTGGGTAAGAAGTGGGGAAAGACATCTATAGGATTCATCTTGAAAAATTGTGAACAAGATTCATTGTGAGTGCCATCCTTCTGCATATAAAATAAGCCTTCTGAGAAACAGGTGGGAGGGGTGGAGGCTCACCACCAGAAAGAGCTTGGAGTGGAGCACAGCCTCTGGGCCCTGAGATCCCTGTGCAGTGAGCCTCCTGGACCCAGACGATGGCTGTGTCAACAGGATTCACAGCAGAGTCAAGAGTCAGAGCATGAGACAGCGGGTGGACTTCCTAGCCCAAAGAACAAGTAAAGGTGTGTGCTTTGAAGCATGAGGTTGACTTATGAAGTGGGATACTTCTGGGCCTTTAATAGGGGAGGGGGAACACCTGGGCTTGCTGACCCATGGAGATGGAGCTGAGGGTCTGCCAGTTGTGGCTTACTGGAGTGAATGCCTCTGGGAAGCATTCAAGGAGTTGAGTTCACTGACCCACGGAGATGGAGCTGAGTACTTTGGGGTTAGGACTAATTGGCAGAAACCTGAGGTCCTTTACCAGGGACCATTCCCTCCTGATGGTCTCTTGTGACCAAAGTATATGAGACAAAGTCTTGCTATTCTCTCTTCTAAGGAGCAAGCTGGCTGTACTTCTTCCAAGATGGATTTCTTTGTTCTTCTGCTAGTTCATGGTACTTTCAATATTTTTCTCCCCCACCGAAATTCAAATGCAGCCATTATTTTGCATTCATCCTCATTCAATAATGAACATTCACATGTGCATGAGGTGATTTTAAATAGTATGACTTGGGTCAAGTGCGTCCTAGTTCTCAAAGCAACGTCCTTGATTTTCAACATTTTGACTAAGTCTGGGCAGCAGATTGACCCGATGCCATACATTATTGGATCCCTTGACTGCTTGAGCAAGACACAATCCTTCACAACCTCAGTATTTTCTTCACAATATTTCCAGTTAGTCTAGTTGTGACTATTTTGGTTTTCTTTACATTGAGTTGCAATCCATACTGAAGGCTACAAGCCTTAATCTCCATCTGCAAGAGCTCCAAGTCCTCCTCACTGTCAGCAAGAGAGGCTGTGTCAGTCCCCCTCCGCCCAGAAGAATGCATGTCAGAGGACAGCACTGACGCTACAGCTCCAGGAGAGGGATGTGTCTGATCAGAGCACACAGGGGCCAATGAGGTGGGAGGAATAAAGAGTGAAGCACATCCTGGCCCACCAAGCCTTGGGGACAATATTTCTGCTCAGTGCAGCCAATGTGCACAGAGAGGACCATAGGGCCAAACCCACCATGAGACAGGACATTCCTCACTAACCCATAACACCACAGAGGACAACACTGGAGACCCCTGGCAGGAATTTTGGCCACCCTGACCCAACCACACTGGGGCAAGATGCTGGGGGTGTGCAACAGAGCAGCAAAGGGAGCAAAGCAATGAAGTCCCCAGGGAAACACCAAAAATTGACTGTGGGGCCAGGGTGTGGCATCCCATCAGACTCCCCTGGAAATCAGTCATAAAGGACAACGAATAGATCTTGGACTATTTATAGGCTTTTCTTTTTTTCTTTTTTCTTTTTTTTTTGTCGTAGCCTTTTTGTTGTTGTAGCTATTGTTTTATTTTTATTTTCTATTGTTGCTTTGTTGTGTTCTGTCTTCAGTTTGTGCATATTGTTGTCACTGCATGTCTATTTGGATGGTAATAGGTTGGAAGAGAGAACAACGGGATGACAGTTCCAGGGGGAATATGGGAGAGGGGAAGGTGGGGAAAAGGAAGTGGTTGTTAACAAACCCAGGAACAAGGGAACAACAAGTGATCCAAAATTGATCCCAAGGAGGGTGTAGGAGATCTGGTAGGGCTTGATCAAGGGCAATGTAACCAAGAGGAATTACTGAAACTCAAATGAAGACTAAACATGATAGTGGGACAAGAGGAAAGTAAAAGGAAATAGAGGAAAAAACTAGGAGGCAAAGGGCATTTATGGAGATCTAAATACAGGCATTACATATGTAAATATATATAAAAATGAGAAAATAGATCTATGTACATATATTTATTGGTTTAGTGTTAAGAAAGAAGATGGACATTGGGCCTCCCTCAATGTAAGAACACTTTGTTCTAATAACCCAGCATTCTTTGATGCTCACCTTCCCGACATAATTTGATCACTGAAGACAAAGCGGGTGCATAAGCCAATGTGGTGAAGAAAGCTGATGGTGCCTGGTTATCAAAAGATATAGCATCTGGGGTCTTAAAGGTTTGAAGATTTTAAAAAAAAGTGGCCATCTAGCTGAGAAACAACAAAGCCCACGTGTAAGAAGCACAGCAGCCTGTGTGATCATGAGGTGTCGATGGGATCAGGTATCAGGCATCAAAGACCCAGAGCAGAAAATCATAATGTGAATGGTGGGGTGGGGGGAGTGTGGAATGGAGGCCCAAAGCCAATCTGTAAGCAATTGGACATCCCCTTACAGAAGGGTCGTGGGAAGAAGACAGGCCAGTCAGGGTGCTCTATAACACCGATGCATACAGCTTTCCTCTGGTTCTTTAATGCTTCCTTCCCCACTCACTATCCTGACCCAAATTCTACCTTATAAATCTAGCTAGACCAGAGCATGTACATGGGTACAGATAAGAGCTGCATACACAGGGAATACAGGACAGATAAACTCCTCGGGACCAATATTGAGAGCAGCCATACCAGAAAGGGAAGGGGAAGGTGGGGCGGGGGAAAGAAAGAGGGAACCGATCACTATCTATAACCCCCTCCCAGGGGGATGAACAACAGACAAGGGCATGTGGGGAGACACTGGACAGTGCAAGACATGAAAAAAATAATTTGTAAATTATCAAGGATTCATGAGGAAGGGAGGAGGTGGGGGGGGGGAGATGAGCTGATACCAAGGGCTCAAGTAGGAAGAAAATACATACAAAATGACGATGACACATATGTACAAATGTGCTTGAGACAATGGATAGATGGATGGAGTGTGATAAGAGCTTTACGAGCCCCCCTAATAAAATGATTTTTAAAGGGCTGTTTCATCTCCATCTCACAGATTAATAGACCTTCTTTCACCTAATAAACCTTCCTGATACTGCGTTCTTCTTCATGTACTCCAACTTATCTAATTATTTATTTGTTCAGCATGTAGACTGAATAAGTATGGTGAGAGGATGCAACCTGAAGCACACCTCTGGTGATCTTTAAACCACACAATATTCCCTTGTTCTGTTCCTATAGCTGCCTCTTGATCCATGTATACTATACATTGTATAGGTTCTGCATTAGCACAATTAAGTTTTCTGGGATTCTCATTTTTCTCAAGGCAATCCAGAGTTTGTTATGAATTACATGGTTAAGTGCCTTTGCTTAGCTAACAAGTAGACATCTTACTGATGGTCTCTGCTTTGAGCCAAGACACATCTGGGCTCATCAATGACATCCCTTGTTCCACTTCCTCTTCTGAACCTGGCCTGAATCCCTGGCCACTCTGGCAGTATACTGCTGCAACCCGTGTTGCATGAGCTTGAGCAAAGTTTGGGTTGCATGTGATATTAGTGATACTCTTCTATAAGTTGCACATTCTTTTGGGTCACTTTTCTTTGGAATGGGTATAAATATGGATCCCTTACATTGATACCAATCAAACACCCTTTATAGTTTTGGGACCTAGGCACCAATGTTGTGAATGTTTATGTTCTCTTGGCCATTAATTGACTGCTGTTAGCAATGGAACCTGGGAGATAAAAATCGATGAGAATGCATAATAGGAAAACATTGTGTGGATACTAAAAACCAACTAAAAATTAGCATGCCACTTAGTGCATGTTGATAGGATTTTTAAACTCTCAAACCTTAGCCATTCTTTGGTAAATTTAAGCCTTGTTTCCTTTGTGTTTTAACCGTTCTGTTGACATATAATTCACACATCATACAATTCAGTAGCTTAAACACATTGAAAAGAGTGTGTAATCATCCTCACAGTCAACTCCAGAACATGCTCCTCACTCTTGGACTCATTATTATCAGCTCCCCATTTTCCCCAACCTCCTGTCACAGCCCAAGAAGCCATTAACTCTATATACTTACTTATCCTAGATTTCATACAAAGAAATACAGAAAAACAACAAACATAAGAAAACAAACCCTAACAGGCACAACAAAAGAAAACAGAGAAACACCTCACTCAAAAAGAAAGCAGAAAATAATAAGACCCAGAACAAACTCAAAATGCATCCAAAGGAAGAGAAAACAGCACAGGTTCAAACATTACTTAACCACATTTGCATTAATCCGCTTATCAATGCACTTTGTCCGATAGCAAGGCTATTAAAATCACTGGTCAGTGGCCAGAGGGGGATTCAACAGAGGCTTAATTTACAGGAGGATGCTGCAAATGAATTTTGAGCTTTTACTGTCACCGTGGCCTTGGATTTTATTCTTCACAGTCCCCGGATCGCACAGGCTGGTGTGCTTCTTCCCTGTGGACTTAGCTGATACCTCACTTAGATGACATCTTGTTTTATTTTGTTTTTTTTGCAAAACCATTGTATTGGGCACTAATACAGATACAATATCATTCCATAGTTCAATCACATCAAGCAATATTGCACAGTTGCTACCACAATCAATTTCCCATGATACATGAAATGTCTCTGGCAATGCTTTGTAATATGTAAATGGCTCTATAACGATTGCATGTTGTTTTTTCCCTGCTGGAATATGCTAGAACTCTAGCTCTGGAGAGGATTTCCATTTAGTACTGCTGGAATAGAATGAACATGAAATGAAAATAATAAAATCTCATGGAAATGTTGCTTAGAGTTAGAAAGTAATATCTATGTTCTCTTTTCGGATTTTTAAAATCTATTTTGTATGACCCTACACAGATGCTAACTGGCCAGAAAGCCTAGTGGTTTCTAGCATCCTAAAATGAGAATGTCAATCATATTGCAGGAGTCCAGAGAGACTGTGAGGTGGCTGCTAACATGAATCTTTCTGATTGCATCCTCAGATTGTCAGCAAATTTATCCCAAGTGAGGAAATTCGAATATTCTTGGAAGAAACACTGGATGGTCTGGAGACGCTCAATCCCACTTGCACAAAGGCCTGTGGCATCTGGATGATCACCGCCCTGAAGGAGCAGGGCGCAGTGTTGGAAGAGCAGGTGACCTGACAGCCACCTTTACAGTCAAGTAAAATTCTGATATTTTTAAGAGGACAACTCAGACGCTGCTTCCCAGTTTGTCCTTTGATGGACAACAGGCAGGAGCACCGAGAGACTAGAGATGCCACAAGAGACCCAAGTTATATATTACCAGGATTCATGTTGAGCTCTTGAGTCAACATAGACTTGTTACCTCTCTAGTTGTTGATCATAAAAACTTTCCAAACCATCTAAACCTTCTGTGATCAGAGGAAGCAGCTCTGAAGCTAGGGCATTCGGCTTCTAGCACTCTGAGCTAGTCCAGATCTGAAGGAATGAGAGGAACCTCCTGGGGACTGTTGCGACAGGCACTGAAGGCCAGTAGATTTCCTGATTCTAGTCTTCTGGACAAGTCTATTGTCCATGGAACCAGGAGAACCCTTGTTGGGGAAGATCCTCAATCTTTCCTCCCTTATGGCGTTCAAAGCAGGGAGAACAGGAATAAAATCAAGTTGTTGTTGTTGTTGTTGTTGTTGTCGTTGTCATTAGGTGCCTAGAGTCGGTTCTGATTCATAGAGATCCCACATACAACAGAATGCAACACTGACGGGCTGCACAATCCTTGTAATTATTCTCATTTTTGAGCCCATTGTTACAGCCATTGTGTCGATCCATCTTGTGGTGGACCTTGCTCATTTTTACTGCCCCTCTGCTTTACCAAGGATGATGTACTTCGGCAATGACTTGTCACTCCTGAAAACGTGCCCAAAGTACATGAGGCCAAATCTCACCATCCTTGTCTGTAAGAATAGTTGTTCCTTCTTTTGGTAGTCCATGGTCCTTTGGATGACCCTGCTAGTATTTTCTATACCAAGAAGAATAAGAATAATGATCCCATTAACCTAGAACCACTAGAATCACCCTTTAATCAGAAATCTGTCCTCCAATGTATGACTGTATGTCAGGATATGAAAAACGACCTCTAAACTAATTACTTTCCCATCAACTTTTGTTAATATATTGGGATTATCTCATGTGGAGGGCATAAGATTAGCCAAAAAAACAACGAAAGGTAAGAATTTTGGAGTGGTGGGTGTGTATAGCATATTGGGGAGATATTTACATAATAGGTAAAGGACTTAGATCCTTTCCGAGCAGTACTGACATGGTAATTGTGTTTGGAGAATATTTATTATTGAGGAATTATAATTCAGGGGGAAAAGGGGTCTTGTTTAACCTTAAGAAAAAGTATCAGAAAATTTTAGATGCCTTGAGAAGTTATCTCTCTCAGAAACTACAAGCAAAGTTAATTTAGATTATACTATGTCAAAACCCCCAAAATGTGATATCATTCCAGATTGCCCATAGACGAAGCTGCAAACTCAAAACAATGGCCTTCAATTCTTTCCTCTTTTCCATTAGATCTCTCCCCTTCATCACCTCTATGCTTTCTGTGCTTCTGTACCTTCCTCCTGTTCCAGAATTTGGGGGGCGGGGGTGGGGTGTTTTCTTGTATTTTTCTTTTATATCTCTTACACCTTTTTGCTTTATATCCTACCTGTGGCCGTCTTTCTACCTAGAGTGTCCTTCCCCACCTTACTTTTTGAAATCACTGCTGCTGCTGTTGTTTTTGTTGTTGTTAGATGCCATCGTGTTGACTCCAACCCATAGCCACCCTTGGCACAACAGAAGGAAACACTGCACGGCCCTGCACCATCCTCACAATTATTCCTGTACCTGAGCCCATTGATGCCACCACTGTGTCCGTCCATCTCATTGAGGGCCTTCCTCTTTGTCACTACGCCCCCCCACACACACACACTACATATCTTTGAAGACCCAAATGATATGTTCCTGTGCAGAGATCTCAATTGCTGCTGGATTCCTCCGTCAGTCGTGTGCACTCTGTACATAAATAAGCCTGTACACCCTTTGCCGTGTACCACCTGTGCACAGGCCTCTTCGTATAGGGCTGATAGGGTTGACTGCACCATTTACTCCTTTTGAGAAAGAGCCATGTAAATTCCCTATAGTAGTTTAGGACAGCATAATGCATGCATCCATTAAATGTTTGCTAAATTGAGTTAATAATAATACCCAATTCATCAATGCTTTTGAGTGAGACCACGGCTAGAATTGATTACTGTTTTTAGAGCTATTTATAATTCATTAACTCCAACCACCCACCCACAATATGCTCATGGTTAGTGCCCTTAGCCATTCGTATGGAGGGGAAATGGCAACTTCGTGTTTAACTCAGCTTGCTTTTTTGTTCGTTTTTTAGCTACTGGATATCTTGAACACAATTTATCATCACATGCCAGTCCTCAGACAGAAGGAGGAAAGTTTTCAGTTTATGCTAGAAGCCATATCCCAGATAACCAGCTTCCACGCGGATGCAGTTGTTGCCAATATTTTGCAGAAACCCCTTCCCTTTGACAGGTAGATTCTCATTCAACTGGACTCTTCTCCCAGGAAGGGCTACTGCCGCAAGGCATTGGAGGGGGGGTTGCTGGATGAAAAGAAGGCAGTAACGTCTCACTTTACTAATAATTCCAAGATTGGTACTTGGGTTGTATGTCACGTTTTCCCAAGTGGCTTTCAGACATCTCTTGTATGAATATTACTCAGTAAAACCTAAGAAAGCAAGAAGTTAGGTGGAAATCGGTCAGAGAAGAAAAACTCCAATAGTCCCCACTACGAGTGCTACAAATGTGTGAAGACTGAACCCTGTCAAAGGCAGAAGACTTTCCAAACCTAGAAAAACTAGGCAGTCCCATCAAGATCCAGCTCTCCCAGGATTTACTTTAGCAGGGTTCCTTGGCGGGGGAGGGAGATACCATAGGAATAAGTACTCGAAATCGACTATTCGCCTTTTTCTGGTTGCCCAAAATGTACCAATATGAGCAGTTTCCGTCTCCGAAAAACCTCAGGAACCCAAGGCGAGGATATTGGATTAAAACATATGCATCTGCCCTTGAACTCTAGATTCATGATACTACGGTTTCAAGGTGGGCCAAATGACACAGCTCAAGCTCCAAAGACTTAGCTTCACCCACTTCCTCTCTTGTCACCCTAGGGACACAAAGACCCTGTGGAAGACCCTGGCTGAGAACTCGGCCTCCAGTGGCAAGCTCTTGCCAGCCTTAATAGACAAATTGGACAGCGGGCTAGAGGGTGACATATTCACAGTGGATACGATTCCGGTGAGGTGGACAGCCCATCGCGTTTCTGGACTGTTGTCTTGCTTGTTGACCTAATCCCACCTAGGACTTAGTGAAGTAATATTAATTACACTATCCGCTTTCCCAGGATTTTAACTGAATATAGGACTATTAGGGCAGTGATTTTTGTCAGTAGCAGATTCCCATTTAGAAATAAATTTCTTCACAACCCAAAACAGGTGGGGGGAGGGGCTGGATAGACATATGTTTCTAAATACATCTGTAAAATATGCAAAGTATCCATTTCTGTTGAAAAACCCCAATTGTGGGAAAACATTACATTTTATAGAAATTATGCCCCCTCGGGTTTATAGCAGTTCCATGAAAGAACCCCAGTCTGAGCTGAGAAACATCCAGAAAATCACAGGCTCTCCATTTTTTGTTTTTATCTTGAACATGGTCAACTTGGAGAGCTATTGTGTGGGGAGAAAATAAACGTAGAGATCGTCATTGGAAGACAGGCGCCCATCTGACCAGGAGATCCTTTCTCCCCGCAGGTGGCCTGTGCGATGCATGAAGTGGTATCAGCAGGCACCCCTGTCACAGGCCTATACCCAGAATTGTTCACCCTCCTCTTGAAGCTGGTCAGCTGCACCCTGGGCCAGACTATACCTACTACAGCCTTGAGCTGGAGACGGCAGGTCTTGCAGCACGGAGAAACACAGGCGATCCCAGATCCCTGCAGGTAAAAGCCCACTCAAGAGAGCCCCGATCCCTGGACTGTCATGTCACCAACTGCTATTGTTGTTAGCTGCCCTGACGTCTGTACTGATTCATGGGGACCCCAGATGTAGAGAAGACAACAGCTTCATCATTGTCAAGGCTGTGACCTTTCAGAAGTAGATCGCCAGGCCTGTCTTCCAGCATACCAATAACTGAAATTAAGATCAAACCCATGGCCATTCATTGTGTTCCAACCTTGTATTGGGTTTCTGAGACTGTGAGTCTTCCCGGGAGCAGAAAACCTCATCTTGCTCCCGCTGATCAGCTCGTGAGGGCGAACGACGGATGTGGTAGTGGTTGATGTTGTCGCAATGGTTGAGGTAGCAGTATAACACCTAACCCACAGTGCTGCCAGGTTCCTAGTGCACCACCTCTGAGTGGGTTTGAACCGCCAATCTTTCCTCCAGTCATCAAACACTTACCCATTTACTCCACCGGGCATCATGAAGTAAAAGCAATTCTCCTTCCCCTAACACATTGATGCCAAGCCTCATAGTTGGTTCCTTGGCTTGTTTTTTCCCCGAGCCAATACCCAATAGAGTTGCCTAGGGAAGTCACATAAGGAATAAAGTAGTTAGGTTTTCATTCCTAGAGAACTCATTGTGTTTCCTTTGGCATCTTTCACGGGGGCCTTCCTAGGAAAGCTGGATATCTGTGATGCTCAAGGTCACCAGCAAAAGAACATTAAAAATAAATTTTGTTTCTCATCAGACCTAAGTAATTATCAGAGGAGTTATTTGGGGAGATCCTGTATCACATTGCTCAGTGTTTAGGCTTTTTTCCCTACTTTTCCAGGCCAGTATAAAATAATAGTGTATTCTTAGTTCAGACATTTTAAGCAGCACAGTAGATTTATCCGGGATAGAGGCAACAATGCATGCATAATAACGTGACAATAGTAAGAGCCATACCTGAGTCTGGGCCTGGACAAGAAATGGCAGATACTTCAAATCTGTTGGCTGGCAAGCAGGGATTGTGAGCCACTCCATTACCAGAGGCACCTTGATTCCAGCCATGCAACAAAGCAGCACCGTGGGTTAGGCGCTCGGCTGCTTACCACTAGGAAGCATCTGCTCCCATAAAGACTCACACTTTTGGAAGCCCTACATTGCATTGCTACGAGTTGTAAGCGACTCAACACCAGTGGGATGGGGCAATGTGAGAAGTGTTTTAAAATCAATGAAATACAGGTTTGGGGACTTTCTATCTGTGGCCTCGCCCCCTCCCCTTTCCCCCCTTGACAAGATTTTGTGACATTATTTACTGCTTCAGGTCATCGGGAGGCCCCTTTGGCACCAACATTGCAATGTGAAGTCAGGCTTCCTCTGTTCTGGCCTGCACACTCTCTATGAGCCCAGTGATGGGGAAGCATGGGGGGTCAGGAAGAGTAGACCAGATGACTCAGAATTCCTGTATGACCGGACTCACCTTGGTGCGGTACTGGCTGTCTCCTGCAGACTCTCAACCATGACTCTGAAATGTGTGCAAGCCCAAGCCATGAAAGAAGGTCTTGCAAAAGAATCCGATGAAGGGGACAACTTATGGGCTCTCCTCTGCACCCCAGATACCCACCACATTGGGGTGTGCGTGCTCGCGAGGTAACAGACGGCTCTCCTAGAAACAAATGCAAAGGAAGAAAACAAAAGCAGACAAAAATTCCGCAAAATCAAGGTCACTGAGAGTAGCTGACTCACTTGAGGAAGCGCAGCAAGAGAGGAGAAAGCAGAGTAGGGTGTAAAGGAGGGTGGGTATAGATGGGAGGGTCAACCATCCTCCTCCCGGCCCCACCCACTTCAAACAAACATGATGCCAGGGAACATCTGTAGTCTAGTTACATTTACATTGGGCACTTGGAGAGGCGATTTTAACGTGTAAACCTCGGTGCTCTTTTGTTGGGCATAGTTTTCAGATCTTTTATTTGTGTGGTACATAAATACACTAGGATTTCTTCCATTATGGGAGTCGGGGGGGCCGGTTTCTCTGCTAAAACTGGGGCCTCTCACTCCCTAGGAGCATGGCAATGTGGCAGCATGGAGTCATGCTGGAAATCATGGATCACCTGATTCTGTCTCTCACCTCTTCCTCGGAGAGCTACCGGACGACGGGCACTGCGTTCTTCTCTGAGGCAAGGGCACCAGCCCTCAGGGCAGGCTCTCCCAGGCCCCCCACATAGGTTCCCAAACTTATTTGGCTTACTGCTCCCTTTACAGAAAAGAGAAAATATATATTACTCAGCATGCCCCATCTCCCATCCCCTGTCCCCCGATCCTGGCAATTGGAAACACTTGTGCTACAACCCACAATCTAGGATAAGGTGTAGGCATCTGCTTTCGCAGCTGCCCTCTGATCCTCCCAGCATTCAGAGGGGGGTCTCGCCCACTTTGGGAAGCACTGCCTTCAGGCAGCTCTCTTGGGATCAATAGCTCTGCGAGAGCAGGAGTAATGGAAGGAGCCCGTCGAGGGGAGCTCTAGTAGTAGAAGGAACCCAGCTGCTTCCAGAAATACAGCCTCAATGCAGAAAGAGGAAGAGCGGCCCTCCATCTCTTCCTGCTTTCTGGTCTGATCCACAGAAATCAACCGGCCTGAACAGAGAAGGGCAGAAAGCGGATCTGGGCAGGGAAAGGCCAAGAGTGGCCAACAAACATATTATTGTCCCTCTCAAACTCTGGGATGAAAACGATCCCAACATATCCAGCCAGGAACATCAGCAGTGATCCCTCTTTTACCTGTCCCATCTATCCATTCAGACTAGCCGGTGTTGCGGCCAGCACGTCCTCATAACCTTGAGCTGTGGGCCGCTCCGTCTAGAGCCGAGCTTCTCCCCCCTGTCGTCGCCCACGGGCTTCCTCCCCTGCTCATTAACTCTAGCTGTTGATACTTGGGCACTCTCCTGAAGGGAGGCCACGCCCTTCACTAAGTGGGAGGAGGGTGTCCATTTCAGCTCATGAAGGAGCCCATCCTCTGGAAGCACGGGAATCTGCGAGACGTGCTGGTCTTGATGGACCAGAGCGCCTGGGACTCCAACGCCATCCTGAGGCAGATGGCCATCCGAGGCCTGGGCAACACCGCGCTAGGATCCCCGCACAAGGTACGAGGGGTGCGTGAGACAGAGGCTCACATAAGTTGAGCTTTTAAATATTAATTTTAGCTGAAAGAATCGTTTCCTAAGGGGCACACCGCAGTTCAGGATGAAATGCAAGCCCGAATGAACTGCTGACGTGACGGCGCTTGGGCGGACGTACATCTGTGAGGACAGGATGTTTTCCACTGGTTTGGGAACCCCCACCCACCCTACCCCAGACTACGTTGAAGCACGTTGGCAGTTACAAGCTTATTCTTCCAACATAGGTGAAGAAGCACAAGCAAATCATGTTAGAATCCATCATCAGAGGCCTGTATCACCTAGCCCGGACGGAAGTCGTCTGTGAAAGCTTGAAGGCTCTGAGAAAGATCCTGGAGTTGCTCACAGAACGCGATGTGAGCTTCTACTTCAAAGAAATAGTGCTGCAAACCAGAACTTTCTTTGAGGATGTAAGTCAGCCCATCCAAGAGTCCTCTCTTCCCCAAAGGACGTTCATGAACAGAAAGAGGTTCACGGCAGTGCCTATAGCAGTCAATTCCCGGGTTTAGGACCACATGCATTGGCTGGCTTCAGAGGTCACCGCAGACAATTTCTGTACAGGCCCTTGGGTACCTGGGTCTCTCTGCCTGAGGGAACAGGGAGGGCTGGGAATCAGGAGGGACCTGAGCAGCAAGAGTGGGAAGCAGATGCCTGGGTAGCATTGAGGAAGCAAAGAGAAGCAGCTCGTGATGAATCCCCCAGCTTCCTCGTGCCTCAGGACTGATTTTCACTTACTCAAGAGGTAACCCACACACTAAATGGCCCCTCCTTTGCTTTTTTCCTCCATGCCCTACTGCACCCCTAATCTCCTGGCATACTTCCTGGTCTTACCTTGAAAAAATATGGTTGCTATTGTTGTTATTAGGTGTCATCCATCTGTTACAGCTCATACCAAGCCTGCCTCCAAGAACAAAAGACTGCCAAGTCCTGCACCATCCTTTAAATGGTACCTGTGTTCGACCTCGTGGTTGCAGGCCCCATGTCGATTCTTCTGGTTCAGGGTCTTCGCACTAACCCTGTACTAAGCATGAAGTCCTTCTGCAATGACTGGTTCCTCTTCGTAGCACATCCAGAGTCTTTAAGACAAGTGTCACCATCCTTATTTGTAAGATTTCCGGCTATACAATACCAGAATTCAAAGACATCAATTCTTCTTCAGTCTTTCGTAGTCATTTCCAAATTTCACATGTATTTGAGGCAAATAGAAATACCATGGCTTGGGTCAGGGCACCTAAGTCTTCAAAGTAACATCTTTATTAACCCTTTAAGGAAATCTTTTTCAGCGTATGCTGTTGTTGTTGTTGTTGTTGGGTGCCATCAAGTCCATTTCAATTTCAACTCATCGTCACCCTGTGTACAAGAGAATGAGACACTGCCTGGTCCTGCAGCATCCTCGGTATTTTGTTCCGCTCGAGCCCATCATTGCAGTGACTGTGTTAGTCCATCTTGTTGGGGGTCTCCCTCTCTTTGGGTGACCGTCGACTTTACCTAGCATGATGTCCTTCTCCAGGACTACTCTGTCCTGATTATAAGTCCAAAGCACATGAGATGAGACAAAATCTTGCTGCCCTTGTTTCTAAGGAGCATTCTGGCTGTACTTCTTCCAAGACAGACCTGTTTGTTCTTCTGGTACTCCTTGGTACTTTCAATAACCTTCACCAACACAGTCACTCATATGCGTCGATGTTTCTTCAGTCTTCCTTAGTCAATGGCCAATGTCCACGTGCGCATGAGGCCATGGAAAATACCATACCCGGGATCAGGCACATCGGCATCCTGACAGTGACATTCTTATCCTTTAACACATCAAAGAAATCTTGTGCACAACTTTGCCCACTATAATCTGTCCTTTGATTTCATGAGTGTTGATTATGGACATAGGCAAAATTAAATTACCAACAACTTCAATATTTTCTCCATGTATCATGATGCTGCTTATTGATCCAGTTTTGAGGATTTTTCTCTTTTTTTATGTTGAGACCTTCCCCCATACTGCAATATGCAGTCTTTAATCTTCATCAGTCAGTGCTTCAACTTGTCATCACTTTCAGCGCAAAAGGTGATGTCAGCTGCATTTGGAAACTTGTCCGTGAGTCCTCCTTCCATTCGGATGCTGTGTTGTTCTTCTTATGCTCCAGCTTCACAGGCTATTGGCTCAGCATCCAAATGGAACGAGTACTATGACACAATGCAATGTTTTCCTGATTGTTCCAGTGGCTGCCTCTTCTATGTGCAGATTCCTCGTGAGCACGATGAAGTGTTCTGGAGTTCCCATTCTTCTCAATGTTATCCAGCATTTGTTACAACACAGACAGTGGAGTGCCTTTCTAAAGTAATGAAATTACATAATTATCATCCTGTACACTCTGTTTTCAGCCACGATCCTCTTACATCAGCAATGATACCTTTCACCCCACATTCTCTTCTGAATGCACTGCTCCAACTTTTGTCAATTATCTTCAGCAAATTTTTATCTGCCTATGATATTAATTATATTATTTGGAAATTCCCACCTCTCATTGGATCACCTTCTCTTTGGAACGGACATAACTATAAATCTCTGCCAGTTGGTTGACCAGGTAGCTGTCTTCCAAATTAATTGGCATAACTTCTTCATCTAGTCCATAAAAGAAACGAAAAATCACCCAGTAATCCTAGGTAGGGTAGGGAAGGGTCATTTTCCTTTAGACCTTCTAGAAAACTAGATTTTATTATCTATTTCTGGTTTACACTAAAATCAATGTGAAATTCACTTAACATGTCAAACTGGAATCGAGTATTTTATAGTTTAACCTTGTTTCTTCATAGATGGCTGTCAGGGGAAGTAAGTTACTTCCAGTTGCTCTTTCCAGGGCATCCTTCATGCTCATTAAGCTTTTATTGTATTACCAATTGGCCTGTTAGTCTCCAGACTAAGAAGTCTTCATTTCCCTCATTACTCCTCATAAACTTAATTTTTCTGCCCTTTAAATATTTTACAGGCAAGTGATTGATTTGGACTTCTAAATTAAGGCTCAGTAGTTTTGAAAGGAATATAAAAAAATTACCACTCAATTCTAACCATTTTAAAAATGTATTCACCCAATAGCTTGTTCTGTTTCTGTTTTTTGTCCCTTTCTTCCTGAGTAGCAAATCATTAACCATTTGACTCTAGATTGTTGCTTATGCTATTAGCCCTTGAGTGGCACAAGAACTTCATTCTCAGCTACTAACTAAACTGTTGGCACCTTGATCACACCAAGTGACCTAGTGATCTACTTGCACCTAGATTACAACCAAGAAAACAATGCGGAGACAGTTCCACTCTATAGCACCTTGACCACTGTGAGCTGGAATTGACTTGAAGGCGAGTCAATACTCAGGGTTTGCATTTTTTTTTTCCTTCCTTCCCTCCTTCCTTTCAATGGGCCAGTCTAAATCTGGTCTTTGGAAGGCACTTTCTGCTTATTTCCAACCACACATTCCAATTTATCAATATCATTTTTTCAATCATTTTATTGGGGGCTCATACATTTCTTATCACAATCCATACATGCATCCATTGTGTCAAGCACATATGAACATTTGTTGCCATCATCATTCTCAAAATATGTGCCTTCTACTTGAGCCCTTAATATTGGCAGCTCATTTTCCCCCTCCCTCTTCACTCCCCCCTACCTCATGAACCCTTCATCATTCATAAATTATTATTATTTTGTCATATATTACACTGTCCAACTTATCCCCCCACACTCTTCTCTGCTCTCCATTCCCCAGGGAGGAAGCTATACGTAGATCCTTGTAATCAGTTCCCCCTTTCTACCCCACATTCCCTCCACCTTCCAGGCATCACCACTTTCACCACTGATCCTGAAGGATTCATCTGTCCTAGATTCCCTGTGTTTCTAGTTGCTATCTGTACCTATGTACACCCTCTAGTCTAACCAGATTTGTAAGGTAGAATTGGGATCATGATAGTGAAGGGGAGGAAACATTTAAGAACTAGAAGAAAGTTATATGTTTCATCGTTGCTACCCTGCACTCTGACTGGCTCATCTCCTCCCCACAGCCCGTCAGTAAGGGGGTGTCCAGTTGCCTACCGATGGGCTTTGAGTCTCCACTCTGCACTCCCCCACATTTACAATGATATGATTTTTTGTTCTTTGATGCTTGATACCTGATCCTTTCGACAGCTTGTGGTCACACAGGCAGGTGTGCTTCTTCCATGTGGGCTTTGTTGTTTCTGAACTAGATGACCACTTGTTTATCTTCAAGCCTTTAAGATCCCAGACACTATATCTTTTGATAGCCAGACACCATCAGCTTTCTTCACCACCTTTCCTTATGCGCACATTTGTCTTCAATGATCATATCAGGAAGGTGGGCACCCACTGATAGGATTTTTAGTTCTTTGATGTCTGATAACTGGTCTCTTCTACACCTTGTGGTCAGACAGGCTAGTATGCTTCTTCCATATGGGTTTTGATGCTTCTCAGCTAGATGGCCACTTGTTTACCTTCAAGCCTTTAAGACTCCAGATGCTACATATTTGATAGCCGGCCACCATTAGTTTTCTTCAACGCATTTGCTTACGCACACATTTTTGCTTCAGCAGTCATGCCAGGAAGGTGTGCAACCTGGAATGCCAATTTAATAGAACAAAGTGTTCTTGCATTGAGTAAGTGCTGGAGTGGAGACCCAATGTCATCTGCTGCCTTAATACTAAACCTATAAATATATGCACATAGATCTGTTTCCCTATATGCTTATATAAATATATTTACATATGTACATTCAAGCCTTTAGACTTTTATAAATATCCTTTGTCACCTAGTTCTTTCTTCTATTTCCTTTTACTTTCCTCTTGTCCCACTATCATACTCAGCCTTCATTTGTGTTTCAGTAATTTCTCTCGGTTACATTGCACTTGCTGAATCCCTACCAGGCCTCTCACACCCTCCTTGCCACTTATTTTGGATCACTTGTTGCTCCCCTGTTCATGGGTTGCTCAGCACCACCTCCTTACTCCAGCCTCTCCCTCTCTCATGTCCCCCAGAATCATTGGCCCCATTGTTTTCTCCTCCAGGCTATTCATCCAGTCTATCTTGTCTAGAGATATCTGTAGAGATAATAATATGCATCAAAAATCAAGCCATAGCAAGATAGGCGATGAGTGAGAACACAGCGATGACAGCAAAAAAGGAAACCAATTACCCATAGAAGAATACATTAATTAAAAGAAATAAATTTTAAAAGAAAGAAAAACCTGTAAATAGATCAAGGTCTGATTTTTTATCTCTAGGCGAGTCCTTCAGTCAGGTCCGATGGGGTACCAGAGTCTGTCCTTTGTATTCTCTCAGGGGCTCCCTGCTCTGCTCCCACAGTTGCTCTGCCACATGCTTTTAGTGGTTTGCCTCGGTGTCACAGGGTCCGTCTGGGCCAGTCCCGACACTGAGTCTCCAGTGTTGTCCCCCATCGGGCCCTGGGCCAGCAAGGGACGGCATAGTGGGATCAGCCATATTGTCCACTCTGTCCATTGGCTGTTCAGAGCAGGGATATTGTCCTCCAGGCCTGGTGGGTCAGGATGTGCTCCACTCTCTCTTCCTCCCCCTTCATTTGCTCCCATTTGCTCTGATCAGACATGCCCCTACTCCCCTAGCTGCAGCTTCAATGCCGTCCTCTCAAGTAAATTCTTCTGGGGTAAGGGGCAGTTGTTCACTTAGCTGTTATGGGGCTGAGCCCTCAGGCCCCTCCACTGGCTCCCCACTCCTTGCCAGCACACTGCATTCATCTGGCACTGGCTTTATATCTGGTCCCTCTTCCCTGAGGAGCCACAAACAATCCCCTCCCCTTGGGTGAGTCAGTGCCCTATTCCCCTATCACACATCTTTTTTTTCCCTTTCCGCTTTCCTCCCTCCACCCCCATTTTAGTTGGCTACCATATGTACCCCTGGATTTGGTCTGGCCCCTGCCATACTACCTGGACCTCACCCCTGGGGTGTTTGTATACAGTAGGTTTTTCCCTGTGCCCCTTTAGCATTTACCTTTCTGTTCTCTCTTTTTATATATATGTAAACTTACCTCAGCGGAATCATGTTGTACTTGCCCTTTTGTGCTTGGCTTACTTCACTTAGCATAATTTCCTCCAGTTCTTCCCATGCTGCGATATGCTTCATGCATTCATCGCTGCTTTTTAGCGATGCGTAGTACTCCATTGTATGTATGTAGCATGGCTTTTTAATCTATTCGGCTGTTGATGGAAATTTGGGTTGTTTCCAACTCCTTGTGATTGTGAACTGTGCCGCAATGAACATGGGAGCACTGATATCTGACCATGGTTTGTTTATTGCCTCTTCTGGGTATATGCCCAGTAGAGGGATTGTTGGGTCGTATGGTAACTCAATTTCCATCTGTTTGAGAAATCGCCAAGTTGATTTCCATAGAGGCTGTACATACCTGCAGGTCCACCAGCAGTGGATGAGAGCTCCTATCTCACCACAGCCCCTCCAACACGTGTTGCTTTCTGATTTTTTGAATTGGGCTATCTTTGAGGGTGTCAGGTGGTATCTCATAGTTGTTTTGATTTACATTTCTCTTATGGCCAATGATCAGGAACATTTTCTCATATGTTTATTGGCTATTTGGATTTCAGACTCTGAAACTTCTGTTCAGGTTCTTTGCCCACCTCCTCAGTGGGCAATTAGTTTTTCTCTTATTGAAAGCTTGCAAAGTATTGTAGATTTTAGTAATAAGGCCTTTGTCTGGTGTGTCATTGCTAAAGATGTTGTCCAAGTCCATGGACTCTCTTATTACTCTCTTGGTGAATTCTTTCAATGTACACAGGTGTCTTTTCTTCAGTATATCCCACTTGTCTATTTGTGACTCCTCTGTATTTGTGTCCTTCCCTATTTCCGATAGCCTATGTATTCCCTGTGCCAAGGTTCTCAGGTTTGTCCCAATTCCCTCATTGATGGCCCTAATAGTTTGGGGTTTTATCTCAAGGTCTGTGATCCACCTTGAGTTTATTCTTGTGCTTGGAGTGAGGAAAGGGTCTTGCTTCATTTTTCTGCAGGTACATAATCCATTTTTTCCAGCACCATTTAATGAAGATGGCATCTTCTTCCCATTTAATTTGGGGGGGTGGGTATCAAAAATCAGTTGCCTGTATGCTGATGTTTTTATCTCTGAGTCTTCAGTTCTTTCCCATTGGTCTGAATATCTGTCATTATGCCAGTACCACACTGTATTGACTACTGTGGTCTTATAGTACAGGCTAAAGTCAGGTAGAGCAAGCCCTCCTATTTTGTCCTCCTTCTTGAGGAGTTCTCTGCTAATTCCGGGCTTCTTCCCCTTCCATGTGAAGTTGGTAATCTGTTTTTCCAATTATTTGAAGAAGGATGGTGGTATTCGTATTGGGATAGCAATCAATATTGTTTTTTATTGGGGGAAAAAAACCCTCATGCCAGCGAGTCAATTTTTACTTATAACAACCCAATAGAAGAGGATAGAATGCCCCAATGCATTTGTGAGGCTGTAAATCTTGACAGGAGAAGAAAGCTTCGTTTTTCTCAGCTGGTGGTTTCAAACCGCTAACCTTGTGGTTAGTAGGCCAACTACACCACCAGAACTCTCAAACCCTAGGCACTTGATTCTTTAAATTTGGACTAGTTGGGATAAAGCTTCTCAAAAAGGAAGTGGAGTGTTCATTACAGTATGTAGCAGAGTGCCCTCATGCCACAGTACCTGCATTGCTTTGATGAACTCAGGCAAGAGGGAGTGGGGCCAGGTGGGCTGGCGTGGCCAGGGAGGGCACGCTTTCCCACACATCGCATCTGCTATCACAGGAGCAAGATGATGTGAGGCTGACTGCCATCTGCTTATTTGAGAACCTGGCATCACTAACTGGAAGAAGGTGGAGGATTTTTTATGTTGAAGAAATAAAAAAGAGCATGATTTCATTCCTTCTCCACCTCTGGGATCCCAATCCCAAGATTGGAACTGTAAGTGGCCCCCTGTGGACGCCTGCCTCTTCTTTTTCCTATAGCTGCGAAGCCCTGATGAGATGAGCTGAAAGACTAAATCCGAGTTAACCACTCTGACGTGAACTTGAAAACGGTTTCTCCAACCGTGGCCTCTCTCTGGCCATCTCTTTCTGGTCTTGCTCATCCATTCTTGAATCTGAGAAGATGCCAAGAGTGGTCAGAAGGTCTTTCAGTCTACTGACTCTTACTGCTTCCGTTTCCCAGTACTAGTTAGCATTTTTCTCTCCCTGAAAGGGTTTCCCAGCATCATGCACGGACATCCCCACACACTAAAAAACAAACAAAACCTCTGTTTCCTAGGCTTGCCGTGATGTCTTGATTGTCTGCATTCCTTTTCTGGGCCTTCAAGAACTCTGTGGAGTACTAGACCACCTCCTGGATGGCCAGGATCTACCAAGGGTCAGGGACTTCTATCGGCAATTCTGTGTGAAGCTGGTGAGTGAAACAGATGCTGCCTCCAAAGAGAGGGCAGGAAGCGCTCGATCCACACAGCAGGGCAATCTGTGTAACAGGAACTCTCTGTCCAGGCTCAGAAGTCATATTCTGCCACTCTGTCTTCTGCTCCTTCCCCAAGTCCTGACTGAGATCTGTTCTAATAGAAGCCTGCAACTCAAAACTCGTGATTGGTTGCTTAAGCCCTGGTGCCTTACTCGTCAAAAAATTTAGGTCACTCATGAAATGAGGAATGCTCATAAGGTTCCTCCTGATAAAAGAATGCTCTGTTTCAAAGTCTCTATAGCAGTTGTTCTCAACCTGTGGGTCACGACCCCTTTGGGGTGCCAAACGACCCTTTCACAGGAGTCACCTAAGATGATCGGAAAGCACACATTTCTGATGGTCTTAGGAACCAAGACACTGTTCCTCTATCTATCACCAGGCAGGTCCGCCCACATGCAGATACGCCCACATATGAGTACCTGACATGATGACATCATCATACCAACTCCATCATATATACCCCATACAAATACAGGTGTAGGTGACAGGGTTGGCCTCATAATGTACTTAGGTGGACCAGTCACACATGTGTAGAGAGCAGCAGTATTGGAGGATAAAACAGCACTCATGAATTATAATTACTGGGTAAATGCTTTAATTAATGCTTTAATCACTATGCTTTAATTATGTTCAATTTGTAACCATGAAAATGCATGCTGCGTATCAGATATTTACATTATGATTCATAACAGTAGCCAAATTACAGTAGCAACGAAAATAATTTTATGCTTGGGGGGGGGGGTCACCACAACATGAGGAACAAAGGGTCACAGCATTAGGAAGGTTGAGAACCGCTGCTCTACAGGATGATTAATTTCATGAAGTGCCAATTTCCAGTTGCTCTCGTGGTAATACATATCTCTTCCAGGCAAAGAAAAACCAGGAAATCCTGTGGATCCTCCATACACACTCGTTCACTTTCTTCAGCAGCCACTGGGAGATGATCAGGAGTGCGGCCGTCAAGCTCACAGGTGAGGAACCGTCCCCACTGCCTACTCAGTCCTGGCCTCTCCTCACGACCCAGGTTGGTTTTGATTGGAAGCACCTCCACTTCAAACATTGGTCAAAGCAGAATCTAAGTTAAGGGGTGGCCAAAAGGAATCTATGTCTTGCAATCGCTTGCCTCAATGGAGCCTATTTTCTTGAGTGAAAAATATATGACTTTTTCTGACTTCCCAACACTCACTCGCCCCCAATCTGACCAAGTTCCTTCATGGGCTCTCCATGCTTGCCTCACCGTCTGTACGCCTCGACTCTGAGCCTGCTGCCCCTGCCCAGTTTCCTTCCTTCACCCCATCCCTTTGCATAACTCATACTCAATCTTCCAAAGCTAAGTCTAAGTGCAGAGTTTTACCAGCAACATTATATAAATGGGAGGCTTGCTGGTGAGGGGGTCAGTCAGCCTTAGTTCTACTATGTGATTTAGGATAATTCATTTTTACCTCTGTCAAATCTATTGAAGAGAAAAATAAGGTTGTCTCTGAGACTACTCCAATTTTGAAATTCTAATTCTTATCATAAAGTTTGTTGCGCCAAATCTGGGCCCTGTGAACGGTGCCACTTGTTTAGCCGCCTTTAAGAATAAGGCTTTTTCTTTCTTTTTAAAATAATTTTATTGGCATGTCAGTTACATATCATACAATTTAATCATTCAATCATATAATGGACAGTTTTTTCAGTCATCACCACAATCAACTTCAGAACATTTCTTCTTGTACCCATTGTTGTCAGCTCCCCATTGCCCCTAATCTTCCCTGCCATTCTCCTGGGAGAGTACGAATCCCGTTACTATCTCTATAGATTTACCTGTCCAGAAAAATCATGCAAAACACAAACAAGCAAAAAATTGACAATAATTATAATAAAAAAACAAAGAAACACCTCAATCAAACAGAAAGCAGAAGATATTAAAAGCTCAAGCAACTTTAATGTGAGTCAAAAGGGAGATCAAGCAATGAGGTGTTACGCTTTAACCTACCTGCATCTGCCATAATAGACCATACAATGCTCTCTGACAGCAAGTTTATTCATGTCCCTGCCCTGGGGCCAGAGGTGCCCTACGGGTGTGGACCCTACAAATGAAACTGGGACTTCCACTCTCATCCACAGCCTTTTGCAAACCAGGTGGTCAGAATTTAAGCTCTGATACCATCCCCTCCTTCAGATTTGGGTTTTGTTATCTAAAATCCTTGGATCACACAGACTTGTGTGCTTCTTCCATGTGGCTATAGCTGACTCGCTTTGATGGCTGCTTGCTTTAAGAGTGGGCAGCTTTAAAGAGTGAGTAGATTTCCTTGACATATTTGAACGGAATTACTGAGCAGAATTACTAAGACGTGTATGATGGGCAAACATAACTGTGGAATAGGAAAGGAAAATAATAATAAATGTAATAAAAATAAATATGCAGATTTAACAAGGAAACAGATTGACATTGGGCTTCTATTTAAATCTTCCCTCAGTAAAAGAACAGTTTGTTCTAATTGATGTATGTATGGATTGCTCAATTGATGTATGTATGGATTGTGATAAGAGTTGTATGAGCCCCAATAAAAAGATTTATTAATTTTAAAAATGCATGCAAAAAAATAAAGAAAGAAACCACCCCAGAGATCACATGATAGAATTTTTAAGACTAATGACTTCTTTATTAAAAATACTATTTTTTTCAACAACAAAAAAGAACAGTTTGTTCTAATAATGTGGCACAGTCTGATACTCACCTTCCCAACATAATCGCTGAAGACAAAATAGATGTATAAGCAGTATGGTGAAAGAAGCTGAGAGTGCCTGGCTATCAAAAAAGATATAGTGTCTGGGATTTTTAAGGCTTGTAATTAAACAAGTGGCCATCTAACAGGGAAGCAACAAAGCCCACATGGAAAAATCACACCAGCCTTTTTGATTATGAGGTGTCAGTGGGAAGAGGTATCTGAAGTTCAAAAACACGCAACCAACTTGATGTGGTATGGATGCAATGGAGACCCAAAACTCACCTGCCAGCTAATGACAGTCCCTCTCAGAAGGGTCACATGGAAGGATGATAAATCCAGGGTGCAATATGGCACTGATGAACCACATAATTATCTGCTAGTTCATTAACATTTCCTAACCCTTACTATTAAGGTGGTTATTTGTTTTACTTCATTAATTATTGTGAATATTCATTTGTACATTTAAGATTGTTTGGTACATGAAAGTCAAGATAGATAACCCAGCAGAAACAGTAATAGGAGTTTTGGTCCCTTGAGGGTATAGGAAGGGGGGTGGGGTACGGAGGGAAGGGGGAGCTGATAGCATTGATGATGGTTTGATTCCACTCAATGGAATTGAGAGACAGAATTGTATGTGAATGGATATATTGGATTGTGTAAGATATATCAATAATTCTATTTTTTTTTAAAGATAAGCCTTTAAGACCAGACTCCAAGCTCTACTCTGTAGATTGGGGATGTGTTATTGGATCATTTATTGTAAACTTTTTGAAGACAGGAATCATAGTATGTCTTACTCTACCTTGAACCATACTCTTGGTACCCTGAGAACAAGTGGCACCTCCTGGGAGGACATAGTTTAAGCTTTCCGAAGAACACCTTCAGTAAGGGAGTGACCACTTCCAGGCACCATGCCAATCGAGGTCATGCCCATATCACCGCTGGAGGAACTCATGACGTTTTCTCATCTTCGTGTTGTGGATGCACAGTCAGACCTGACCTACTTTACATGGACTCTTCCGATGCAACTTCCTCTCTTGTTTCTTTAGATTCCATCATTCTCAATTTGACCAGCCAATATGTGGAGTTATTAGACCAAGAACAGCTGACCACAAGTGAGTGCCAACGCTCATCCCTATCCAGTTTGGTGTTGTATTTTCAGGGAAAGAGAAACTATTGCTGCTACCAGTGCACGTTAACCCAGAAACTGAAAGTCTTGGTGCTTCATTGATTACTGTCTCTGCCCCTCACTGGACACAGAGAATTGTCCAGGGCCTAAAGTACCTCCCACCTCCATCTCTCTGCAGGCATCGTGACTTTCTAATTGTCTGTAAATCTACTGAGAACAAGACCAGGCCTTCTCATGTTCAAAGCTCAAAGGAGTTTCTCAACCAACCCGAAATGTTCTTTTGAGTGGGTGGGAGGGGAGTAAATGTGAACATCAGGGACTGAATGTCCCATGGGATGAACCTCAATAGGGAGCCATGCAGTATTATGTATGTAGGTTGGGGCTTGGCTAACGTTTCTCTTCCTGCTGGACACTGACTTTCCTCATTCAAAGAATTTTACTATTCTTTTCATTTCAGGGCTCCAGGCACTCCGGCAAGACCCTTGTATTAGTGTCCAGCGAGCAGCCGAAGCTGCTTTGCAGACCCTCCTGAGAAGGTGTAAAGAAATAAGCATCCCTCAGTAAACCATCAGGAAATAAACCACAAGGCTTTTTCTAAAATGTACCCTTGTCTTCATCCAAACCCTCTCAGACTCTGAGCATCTTGGAGAAAGAATTGACAGCAAGGATGGGGATCTTCAAAGGGCAACAGACTTATTTCCGGAAACTCCCAGATGGTTTCCATTAGCAAAATTGAACCCCGCCGTTTACTTTCATCCAGGAGAACCTGTGGTTGGAGTGGTAGCCATGACATGGCTTGCATAGGTCAGCCCTGGTCTTCACTAGTGATAGTCCAGCAGGAGTATTATAAGTAGGTGGCTTTAAAGAACAGAGCTTTATTTTCTCATAGGTCAAGAGGTAAATGTGAGTCTTAACCCGGAAGGATACCAGCTCTGGAGGAAGTTTCTCTCGGTGTTGATTCTCAGGGAAGGCCTTTGACTGACTTTCTGTAACCCTGTCATTCCATGGTTCCTTGGTGGTCCCCACAAGGCAACTGTCTTTAACCTCTCTGTGCTTGATTGCTTCTGTACCTAATCTGTTCCTTATTTACCTCAAAAGTGGTTAGGTTGAAGATATATCCTATACTGATATGGCCTCACTAAGAGAATAAAGAAACCTTTTCCCCAAAGGAAAGTAAAAGGAAATAAAGGAAAGACCCAAGAGGCAAAGTACATTTATAGAGGCCTAATTGCAGGCATGTATATATGTAAATATATAAAAATATATATAAAGAGAGGGGAATAGAACTATGCACTCATATCTATATGTTTAGAATTAAGGGAACAGATGGACATTGGACCTCTACTCAAATGCTCCCTAACACAAGAACACTTTGTTCTAACAATCTGGCACTCTGTGATGCACACCTTCCCGACGCACTTGCTGACGACAAAATGAGTACATAAGCAAATGTGGTGAAGAAAGTTGATGGTGCCCAGCTATCATCGCATCTGGGGTCTTAAAGGCTTGGATATAAAAGAGAAACCATCTAGCTGAGAAGCAACAAATTCCACCTGGAAGAAGCACACCAGCCTGTGTGATCATGTCAAAGGGATCAGGTATCAGGCATCTAAGATCCAGAACAAAATCATTCCCAAGGTGAATGAGGGAGGGAGGGAGAGAGGGAGGGGGGAAATGGAATGGAAACCCAATGCCCATCTGTAGACAATTGGATATTGCCTCACAGAGGGGTCACAGGAAAGACATGAGCCAGTGATGGTGCAGTATAGCACCGATGAAACACACAACTTCCCTCTAGTTTTTGGTGCTTCCTTCCCCCCACTATCATAACCTCAATTCTACCTTACAAGTTGAATTAGTCCAGAACATGCACACTGCTACAGATAACAGGCGGAAACACAGAATCCGGGATAGATAAAACCCTCAGGGCCAATGAGAGTTGACATACCAGGAGGATTAGGGTGGTGGGGAGAAAGAGGAAATCTGTCATAAGGATCAATCTATAACCCCCTCCCAGGGGAGCAAATAACAGAAAAGTGGGTGAGGGGTGACGAAGGACAATGTAAGATATGAAAATAATAATCTATAACTTGTCAAGTGTTCATTAGGAAGGGAGGACTGGGGGTGGAGGGCTGATATCAGGGGCTCAAGTGGGAAGAGAATGCTTTGAAAATGATGATGGCAGCATATGTGCAAATGTGCTTAACACACTGGATGAATGGATGGATTGTGATGAGATGTAAGCACCCCCAATAAAAGAAAACTTGTCCCCAAATAGGATTACATCCACAGAGATACACGTTAGCATTTACAACATATTGGGGGTGGGGTAGGCGGTGGGGGGAACCCAATTTAATCCACAACTTTATATGTTACACATTCTATCTTGAGAAGCTTAAATTTCAACAGAGATGATAAGTGGCCAGAGCATGAAATAATTCTGCTGCCACTGAAAAGAAGGCTGATGCTGGCTTTCCTTTCCACCAAGATCCTTGTCAGCATTACTACACACACACTTCTCTTTCTGGAATATACTCTTACGGTGAACGTGACCTCTCTTTCTTCTCCCACGTTGCAATGTGTGTGTCATCACTCTACCAGGTACTTTCCTATGAAAGGCCACTCAGACATTCTACTCACTTTTCCAATGTCCTTCCCAGAGCAATCCTCCCTGAAATTCTGTGCGTGTTCACACAGGCACACATGCATGTGTATGTACATACATGCTTGTATTTCATCCCTCTGTTTCACAACAGTTCACTTTTTTTAACAAAGCCTGCTTAAAAGGTGACATGCAAAATGATGTTTATAAAATATATCCAATACAGATTCCAACACCCAATGCTTGGTTACCACCATCATGGTCTCTTTATCTTGCATGAGCAGCATTATTAAAGTGGGGTAGACCTTCCCAATGTCCCTGAAGATCACTATCACTTATATTCTAATCTCTTCATACCCAAGTTCTATGGGAGAAAAGTTTATTTCTACAAAGCCTTCAGAGTGTGGAGCCAGTTCCCCTGATGAGCCAAATGATTCTTCGCTTCTGGCTTTCATTTCGCTTCATAATGTCCCCTCCCACATCGAATAGGCCTAGCTTGTGCAGTGAGGCAGGAGAGGTGGTGGTGCAGTGGTTAAGCATTTGGCTGCTAACCACCAGTCACTCCCTGAGAGAAAGAGTAGTCTGTTCCATGAAGAGCTCAGCCGAGAAAACGTGATGGGGAAATTCTGCTCTATCCCAGAGTGTTGCTACAAATGGACACCACATGGACAATACACAATAACAAGGAACCAATAGAAAATTGCAGAAATAGTCAGGTGCGACTTCCAAGATGCGGTCAGAAAAGGTACCGTGCCCTCTCGAATCACTCACTCGTGGAAAGCCATCTGCCCAGTTGTGAGGATACGTGAGCAGCCCCAACGGACAGAGCTACGTGGGACAACAAGGATGGAGTCTGCTGCTAAGTGACGGTGTGAACTTGGTAGCCATGTAAGCGAACTATTGAGGAAATCAAACCCTGAGCACCAGTTAGGTCTCGAGGGAACTGAAGCCTCAGTTGACCCCTGGGCTGTAACCTACAGTTGAAAGATCAAATGTAGGAGTCCAGTTAAATTTGGATTTCAGATGATGGTGTATGTTTTACTGTGTTCCAGTGCCTGCATATGCCAAAACATGTATCTGAAATTCAAATGTAATTTGGCATCTTATGTTTTTATTGGCTAAGTCTGGCAGTCTATGATAATCTAATGAAATTTCCTGAGCCGTAACCATCCAGCTGAGATGCTCCCAAAGTGTTGAACCTTACAAATATAATAAATCTTTGTTGTTTTAAACCATCGTGTTGAGCTAATTTGTTATAGGTCACTTGGTAGCTATTACACAGAAGGAAGTGATCCCAGCAAATTACTGTTGTCTAATGCCTGTATGATTGAGGTAAACTCTTAATGAGTGCAACTATTCCCAAGTATAACGCATATGAAGCCGAGCAAGAAAACAAAGGTAAGAGAGATGAGTTTAGTTGACTACTTGGACAAGTTATAATAGGTCTATTTCTTTAAACAGTAGAATTTTCTGAGGTAACAGAAAGGTTCTATATCTACACTGCTCAGGTATAGAGTCTCGTTAGACACAAAAAAGCACTTCAAGTAAGGCTAATGCAACTGAAAAATTCCATATTTAATTTTAATTAATTTCCATTTTAATATCTGGATTTGGTTAGTTATCTACCAAATTGCACAGATTGTGTCAAGTCACAGGAAAGCTGTAGCATGTCCACAGCATTTGCATAAATTCACGGAGACAGGAGTTTGTCTGATAATGTATGATATAGGTGTATCCCCACCACCACTCCTACCATGTAGGAAGGAACTTTCTCATGAATCAATTGACAGATATAAGGAGAACGGTCACATGAAACACACATCACCACTGGACCTTTACAGACGGAGTCAACCTGATAAGAATTTTTTAAAACTTTTTATCATACTCGAGCTCTTAACACTTACTGATCATTGTGCTATAATTGCCACATGTGTAAGGTTGGCTATCAGTCTCTACTCAAGTTGCTCACGTGTTGTATAAATTTCAACTACATCTTAAGTTCTATAAAGAAGCAAGTCCATGAAGCTTTTTAAATGTATAAATAGAAGGTTATATCAAGGTAGTGGCTCACACAGTTATATAGTTGGGCAAATATTCCAAGTCTGTGTGTCAATTGTCAGGCTGGACAGTGTGATCACGAGGTGCAGAAGGGATCAGTTATCGGGCATCAAAGAATAAAAAATCATATCATTGTGTGCTTTCCTCCCCAATATGATCACTGAAGACAAATGGGTGCATAAGAAAATTGGAAGAAAGCTGACGGTACCCGGCTATCAAAAGATAGAGTACCTGGGGTCTTAAACGCTTGAAGGTAAACAAGCAGCCGTCTAGCTGAGAAGCAACAAAGCCCAGATGGAAGACACACACCAGCCTGTATGATCATGAGGTGTCGAAAGCATGAGGTATCAGGCATCAAAGAACAAAAAATGTCATTGTGAATAAGGGGGAGTGCAGAGTGGGGACCCAAAGCCCATCTGTAGGCAACTGGGAATCCCCTTACAGAAGGGTCGTGGGGAGGAGACGAGCCAGTCAGGGTGCAGTGCAGTAATGATGAAACACACAACCTTCCTCTAGTTCCTAAATGCTTTCTTACCCCCTCCCTGCCCACACTATCATGATCCCAATTCTACCTTACAAATCTGGCTGGACCAGAAGATGTACACTGGTACAGATAGGAACTGGAAACACAGGGAATCCAGGATGGATGATTCCTTCAGGAACAATGGTGAGAGTGGTGATACCGGGAGGGTGGAAGGAGGGTGGGCTAGAAAGGGGGAACCAATTACAGGGATCTACTATAACCTCCTACCTGGGGGACGGACAACAGAAAAGTGGGTGAAGGGAGATGTCAGACAGTGTAAGATATGACAAAATAATTTATAAATTATCAAGGGTTCATGAGTGGGGAGTGGGCAGGGAGGGGGAAATGAGGAGCTGATGCCTGGGACTTAAGTGGAGAGCAAATGTTTTGAGAATGATGAGGGTAACGAATGTATAAATGTGGTTTACACAATTGATGTATGTATGGATTGTTGTATGAGCCCACAATAAAATACTTTTTTTAAGTCAGGCTGGAGGCTTCTCCTGACTCAAGTGGCTGTAGCAATTAATGGGCCCATGACTGGCAGGTCAGATGGCAGGCTCCTGACTGAGGAGGTGAATGAACCCAACGTTGACTGGTTAGGATGGAAGACTTCCAGGCTTGGAAGACATTACACCAGGCCACTGACTCCAGCATAAAGAACCAGAGATTGATGCACTAGATACTGAATCCAAATCCAGCAAAAAGCAAGCAAGCAAGCTCTTCCACAACATCCCCTTATACTGGAGGCAGGCCACACCCTCAAGGGGATTTCATCATGGAGGATTAGTAGGTCTTCACTGCCAAGCAACTTGGCTCAGTTAAGTTTAGACAAAACCTTGAGCATCACAAATTATTTCATATAACTATTAGTAATATTAACAAATGTAGCATCAAACCCATAAGTATGAACAAAAATTCAGTGACTGGTATATAAAGCCACCTCCCATCCCACGTGGCCATATTCCATGCCGTGACTATTGTTACCCTGCAAGAAAGGCTGAAAATAAAGAGCTCTTCTATTTAAGGGATCTCAGGTCAGCAGCTGCTATTCTTCCCTCCCCTTTCTACCCAAACCCACTGCTGTCAAGCCCGTTCCAACTCATAGCAATCCTATACAGAGCTTCTGAGACTGGACATTTTTTAAACGTTTTATTAGGGGCTCACACAACTCTTATCACAATCCATACTTATGCATACATCAATTGTGTAAAGCACATCTGTACATTCTTTGCCCAAATCATTTTCAAAGCATTTGCTCTCCACTTAAGCCCTTTGCATCAGGTCCTCTTTTTTCTCCTCCCTCCCTGCTCCCCCCTCCCTCATGAGCCCTTGATAATTTATAGATTATTATTTTGTCATATCTTGCCCTATCCGGCGTGTCCCTTCACCCCCTTCTCTGTTGTCCGTCCCCCAGGGAGGAGGTCACATGTAGATCCTTGTAATCAGTTCCCCCTTTCCAACCCACTCTCCCTCTCCCCTCCCAGTATCACCCCTCACAACCCTGGTCCTGAAGGTATCATCCACCCTGGATTCCCTGTGCCTCCAGCTCCTATCTGCACCAGTGTACATCCTCTGCTCTATCCAGACTTGCAAGGTAGAATTCGGATCATGGTAGTTGGGGGTTAGGAAGCATTTAGGATCTGGGGGAAAGCTGTGTTCTTCATCGGTGCTACATCACACCCTGACTGACTCATCTCCTCCCCTAGACCCCTCTGTGAGGGGATCTCCAGTGGCCGACAAATGGGCTTTGGGTCTCCACTCTGCACTTACCCCTTCATTCACTATGGTAAGATTCTTTTTTTTTATGATGCCTTTTGCCTGATCCCTTTGACACCTCATGATTGCACAGGCTAGTGTGCTTCTTCCATGTGGGCTTTGTTGCTTCTGAGCTGGATGGCCGCTTGTTCACCTTCAAGCCTTTAAGACCCCAGACACTATCTCTTTTGATAGCCGGGCACCATCAGCTTTCTTCACCATATTTACTTGTTCACCCGCTTTGGCTTCAGCAGTTGTGTCGGGAGGGTGAGCATCATAGACTGCCAATTTAATAGAAGAAAGTATTCATGCATTGAGGGAGTGCTTGAGTAGAGGCCCAACGTCCTTCCACCACCTTAATACTAAACCTATAAATATAGGCACATAGATCTATTTCCCCATCCTCATATGTATTTGCATGTACATGTCTTTGTCTAGACCTCTATAAATGCCCTTTGCCTCCTAGCTCTTTCCTCTATTTCCCTTGACTTTCCTCCTGCCCCACTATCATGCTCCGTCCCCACATGGGTTACAGCTATACCTCTTCTTTACGTAACCTTACCTTTGATCATAGGAGCAAATAGACACGTCTTTCTCCTTCAGAATGGCTGACGGGTCTGGGCCACTGGCCTTAGGATTAGCAGTCCATTGCTGAGGCTGCTTCCTAACTACTGCCATCATCTACTCAACTCCTCATTTGCCCTCCTAGCAGCACAAACCCCAGGCGATGTGGCAGGAGAGAGTTCACCTTAAGTTAGACTTTGTCATTGATTTCTGTTAATCGCCTCACACCCACCACTTTTCCTCTCAGAAAGTCACCAGCAGCCTTCCTTGATGCCTCGTTCCCCACTAACTCCTCCAAGGGCACTCTACAGCTCATCTCTGTGGTTGAAGCATCGCTGTGGTACACCACGGAGAGAGACTAGATTAAAGAGGGAAGGCACGTTCTGAGGGGTAAAATAATTAAAAATTGCTGTGAGTCTGGCTGCTGGCAACCCCATGTAGGGATAAAGTCATTAGGCCTGCCTTCTGAGGTTGTGTCAGTCTGGGTAGACTAGAGAAGCAAATTCATAGACATAAGAGCAATTGAATGTTGAGAAAACATCCCAGCCCAGTCCAGATCAAGTCTGATATTAGCCCAAATGTCTGATACAAATCTATAAAGTCCTCTTCAGACTCAGGACACACATGAAACAATGCTGAGTGCAGGAAGATCACTGGTCAGTGGGTGGGAAATCTTGTGGATCCAGCGGGGGTGTAAGCATCTCAGCGCTGGCAGGGGTCTCTATGTGGCTCCTCCAGCACTAGTGTACCTCCATGTGTCTGTCAGCTGCAATGTCTCCCAGGGAGTGAGTCTGTGTCCCGCTTGCAGCAAACTATTTCTCTCCTTTCGCTTCTAAATGAGGTCATCAAATTGTGACCGACCTGATTGACAGGCTAAACCACCCATTCACTCTTAAGTCTAAAATTGACAACAGATTATGTAACTACCACAGAGGTACTGTGTGAGGCTTTTGCTATAAAGAAACAAAACCAGTGACACTCCTAAACCTATACGAAATTTATATCAAGAAAGCAGCCCACACAACCACAGAGCAGGCAATTCCGGGCCAATTCAATCTGTGCCTCACATGATAAACTGGAGGCCCATCCTGATTCACACATCTGACAGCGGATGACCAAGGAATTAAGAGGTAGAAGCAGATAGAAGGAAGACTGCAGCCTAGTAGCGGCCTCGTTGAGTGGATTCAAGGCATGCAGCATGGCAGGCAGCCAACAGCTCCCCGGGTCAGCAGGCCACATGGCAGTCTGCTGGCCAAGTCCCAGGAGGCCAACAGGAAGTAGAAGATAAATCCAGCTCTCCACGATCTATTTATAGGTATGGAATAGGCCACACCCCCAAGGAGATACCATCAGGTTGTGAACTGCTCCTTATAGGGGAGTTCTTAAGGCCAACATACTGGGTTTGGCCCAACTAAGTTGATATCAAATGTAACTATTGTTGGTGCCTCAGCGTGAATGCGAACCTCCAATATTTGGGTCAGCAGCGGAAGAAAATATTGACTTTTTTTTAGTCTCACTCCTACTGCTTGTCTCATGAGGTGCATATTTAATAATTTTTTCAATTCATGCGTACTGCAGGATGGAGATTCTGTAATGTTCACAGACTGCTGAATGGGCTAGCTATGCTTTGGAGAACTCTGAATCACATTATGTTGCAATTCAATACTCTTTCCTTTAAACCAGTTGTGAGAGCCAGTGCTCTGCTGGTAAATTATGTACGTCTGGCTTGGCTGAGCATGCTCAGAAGGCATTTTCATCAGCATAGAGGAGAACAAGGCTCACAGATGGGAAGAAAGAAATAGGCTGCCTGAGCATGAAGCAAGGGGCATTTCTGAACTGGAATTGCCCACTCACTATCACTCAAAAGGCAAAAAGACACAATATGTACTTCATACTGCATATTAAAAGAAGGAAGAAAATAAAAATTAAAAAGAGAATAAGGGTCTCAAAAGACTCTGGAATTAGAGCAAAAATTTTCTAACAGTATTTTATTATCTGATTTAGTCTCCAACCTTAGCATTGCCCTTCAGTTTACTGAAGTACAAGGATGAGAAAAAAACATGGCCAATCAGACATAGTATTAATCTATAGTCTGGAGGCTTTAGTCTTTGCCCCTGACTGATATAAACTCAGGGACTAGGAATATTGTATAACTGCAGCCTGAAAACTCTCATTTCTTGAAATTTCTGCTCTTTACTCATTCGGTACAAGTATCGCTTCAAACAGGAGAGCTGAAAACGTAACTGAGTCAAAAGAAACATGAGAAAGAAATAGAGAGATTCATTATATAAAAAATGTGTGTCTGCATATTTCAAAATCTCCAAGTCAAGGCCTGAAAAATAGCAGTTGCTTCCTACCTCTATCCTATCAAGCTTTGTTTAGCTAACAAAAATATTCTTGCATATTTATACTCCTTCTGGGCAGTGTCCTGTACTCTATTTATGGAAGTAAGTAGTTATTATGTGGTTATACTGAAAGCAAGATAAATTTGAATACAATATTTCACATTATGAATCATAACTTCCTTTTCAACTATGGAGTCACTGAAGAATACAATATAAAGAGCACTCTCCTTTTCCATTACCTACCACTTTCTCCAAATCTTCAGAAGTAGTAACTCTTACAGGTTAAGATGGCCAATGCTCTAATACTTTCTTATCTTCACAGTGGTCAAACAAACAAAAAAACATTTATATTGGAGATGCAGAGCCTCAGGAATTGCTTATCACATACAGGATAGATTCACCAGGAGTCCCTGAAGTTTGCGTAGAGGGTAGAGTCAAACCCACCTTTACCCTATTCTAAACCAAACTAAACTCATTGCCGCCGAATCAGTTCTGACACATAGCAATTCTATAGGACAGGATATAACAGTCCATGTAGATTTCCAAGACTGCAACCCCTTACAGGAGTAGAAAGCCTCATCTGCTTCTGTGGAGCTGCTGATGGTTTCAAACTGCTAACCTCAAGGGTAACAGCCCAACGTGTAACCCACTACTCCTAGAGGTATCATAAGATCAAAGGGTGAAGAGAGACATCGGTCAGTGTAAGACATGAAAAAATAACAATAATCAATAAATCATCAAGGGTTCTTGAAGGAAAGAGAGTGGAGAAATGAGGGAATAAAAATGAGGGGCTGGTACCAAGGGCTCGAGTAGAAAGACATTTTTGAAAATGATGGCAACATATGTACAAATGTGCTTGACACAATGGATGGATATATGAATTGTGATAAGAGATGTAAGAGCTCCCAATAAAAGTATTTAATATATAAAAATAAAGTCATTTTTTAACTCAGAAGGTCAAGAATGGGTAGGAAGGGTGGATGAATGGAAATAGTATCTTAGGAAGGAAGTGGGAAAAGTGCTGTTACATTGAGGGGAGTGCAACAGATGTCATGAAATAAAATGTGTAGAAATCGAAGGGAGGAAAAAAGATCATTAATTACTGCACATTCAATTTAAGAGGCTCTGCTGAAGGTTGGCCTTGGCATCATGAATAGGTGCCACGCTTATGGATGGGGCCAGATGGGCAAAGCTTGTGGGGCTGGTGGTTTTTCTGTCTGCTATGTTCTACAAAGGCTAGAATGTCGCTCCATCAGGCTACAGCTGAAAGGTTCTATCAGTAGATAAAGATGTCTAAAAGCCTAGAGTGTATTCCCTCTGATCATGAATAGCCTTCCTGTCAGATAGAGAGCTCTTTGTAAACGTGATTACGGCTGATGTAGTTAGGTTAAAATGTAATACTTTGTCATTTGATCTCCCTTTTGACCCATTCTAAAGGTATTGCATAGTGTTTTTTGACAAAGAGAAGGGAAGATGCACATGGATTGAGCCATGGACCAGGGATGTGAACAGCCTTGCTCTCCTGCAGAGCGCAGTGGAAAGTAGATTGTGGCGGAACCAGTTAGGTTAAAATCTAACAGATTATCGGTTTTTAAAACTCATCTTATTGGGGGCTCTTACAGCTCTAATGGCAATCATACATCCATCCATTGTGTCAAGCGCATTTGTGCATAATATGCCATCATCATTTTCAGAGCAGTTTCTTTCTACTTGAGCCCTTGGTATCAGCTCATTTCCCCCCACTCCCACCCTCCCTCCCTAATGAACCCTTGATAATTTGTAAATTATTATTTGTTTCCTGTCTTACAACGAACACTGCCTCCCTTCATCCACTTTTCTGTTGTTTGTTTCCCTGGGAGGGGGTTATATATCGATCATGGTGATTGGTTCCCCCTTCCTCCCCTCACCTTCCCCTTCCTCTCCTGGTATAGCTACTCTCGTTATTGGTCCGGAGGGGTTTACTTTCCTGGATTCCCAGTGTTTCCAGCTCCTATCTGTACCAGTGTACATGCTCTGGTCTAGTGTGGGGAGGATTAAAGAACCAGAGGAAAGTTGTCTGTTTCATCAGTGCTATACTGCACCTGACAGGTTTGTCCCCTTCTGTGAGGGGATGTCCAATTGTCTACAGAAGGGCCTTGGGTTTCCACTCTGCCCTCCCTTCCCCTCATTCACATTAATATAATTTTTTGTTCTGGGTCTTTGATGCCTGATCCCATCGACACCTTGAGATCACACAGAGGGGTGTGCTTCTTCAATGTGGGCTTTGTTGCTTCAAGCTAGATGGTTTCTGTTTTATCTTCAAACCTTTAAGACCCCCCGATGCTATATCTTTTGATAGCCAGGCACCATCAGCTTTCTTACCCACATTTGTTTATGCACCCGCTTTGTCTTCTGCGATCACGTCAGGTAAGGTGAGCATCACAGAACACTGGGTTATTAGAACAAAGTGTTCTTGTGTTGAGGGAATACTTGAGTAAAAACCAGTTGTCCATCTGCTGCCTTAATACTTAACATATAAAAATAAGTACATAGGTCTATTTCCCATAGGTCCTTTGCCTCCTAGTTCTTTCCTCTATTTCCTTTTGCTTTCCTCTTGTCCCACTATCATGTTCTACCTTCATTCAGGTTTTAATAATTCCTCTCAGCTGCATTGCCCTTGATCAAGCCTCAACAGGCATCCTATGCCCTCCTTGCCATATTTGTTGGCAACCCCTTTCCTTTCCCTCGCCTCCCCTCCTCCCATGTCCCCCAGAATGTCAGCTTTGTTGTTTTCTCCTCTGGATTGTGTATCCCACCTATCTATCTAGATAGACAGACAGAGACAACAATAAGCACAAACACAAAGCAGAGCAAAACAAAACAACAACAACAACCAAAAAGAAAAACCTATAAATAGTTCCAGGTCTGTGTATTGACCTTTATTGACCCAGTGGGGTAATGCACAATTCCCGTACTGTTTCTCCAGTGCTGTCCCCCTTAGCGCTAAGGATGAGTGAGGGACATCATGTCTCATGGTGGGGCCGGCCCCATGGTCCTTTCTGTGCATTGGCTGCTCTGAGCAGGAATATGGTCAACTGTAGGTCAGGATGTGTCCCACTCTCTCTCCTTCCCTCTTCGTTTAGGCCTTATCATTGAATTCCCTTTTGACACGTTTTTTATTTCTTTTGGCTTTTTCTATTTCCTGAGTTATTTTCAATTGGGGTTTTTCTCTGTTTGTTTTTTCTGTTCTTACTGTTGAGGTTTTTTGTTTTGCTTTTTTATTGGTTTTGGTTTATTTTGCAGGTCTTTTAAAATATTTTCCAGCATATGAAATCCAGGATAGGGGTCATCATGGACATAGTAACTGGATTAATGGCTTATTAGGGTTGTGGATCAGGAGTGGTTAGAAGGAAAGACAGAAACAGTGGGTGCAGGAAGAAAGGAAACATTCAGGAACTGGTGGTGGTAATGATTGTACAACTCTTTATTATCTGACCTAACTACTGAAGTGTATGGCATGTGAATTGTATGTCAATAAAACTATTACAAAAATATGACTAAATAGCAGGCGGCCAAGTGTTAAGTTAAGAATTTAGGTACACTTTATCTAGAAGATAGTAAGTCGACAAAAGAATGTCTTTATCAAGGTAGTAAAATGATGAAATAAGGTCTTAAGGATGTGACTAACAGATGAGGTAAGCTGATAACATCAACATTCTATGTGGTACCCTGAGTTGACTAGAGAAACAAATCCAGAGACACTCATATGTGTGTAAGAGAGAGCTTTATATCAAAAAGCAATCATATATTGAAAAAACATCCTAGGCAGCCCAGATTAAGTCCATTAGTCCAATATTAGTTCATATGTCCCATACTAGTCCATAAAGTCCTCTTCAGCCTCATGAAGCACACATAATGACGCAAAATGCAGGAAGATCACAGGCCAGTAGGTGGAAAGTCTTGCGGATCCAGTGGTGTTAGAAGCATCTCAATGCTGGCGTGGGTCTCCATGTGGCTTCTCCAGCTCTGAGTATCTCCTCCACAGGAAGGTGAAGCAGAGAGAGAATTGTGGCCCACCTCCAGGGAGAATGAGAGGAAGTTCCCAGAATCCTCAAGAGAAGGCCATGCCCACAAGGAGGCATCATCAGGCTGTGACCTGATTGACAGGCTAGACTCCACCCCTATAACCTATTAATCAAGTTGACGTGAAATTATGGAACTACCACATTCTAACATGAGTTTTTAGACAAGGAAAAAATGGCAGATGATCTTGTCTGGAAGACTGAAAAGGGTGAGGCAAAGAAGACTAAGATCTTAAGCCTTTATGACCTGGAAAACAGGTGAGTATTGAGAGGTTAATGTACTTAGGATGAACTATCTTCTGAAGGCTTCTGAAAACCAAACAATAGCTTAGCTTAACGATGGAGCTTTCTACTCTCATAAACAGTTAAGAGTCTCAGAAGCTCAAAGAGGCTGTTCTACCCTTTCCTATAGGGTCACTATGAGTCAGCACTGACTCCATGGCAGTGAGAATAAAATGTCAGTCTCTGCACTATGCTATTTCAAGGTCTATCTATCAGAGACCAAGTTGACAACAGCCATTCAAAGTAAATAAGGAACTCTGAGGACCATGAGCTTAATCAGGCTGGAACGACTTTCTAGAGGACAAAAGAAACCCTACATTCAAATATAATTGATAGTGACAAAGTTACCAAGTTTTAATAGACCAAATACAAGACAGAGATACATCATCCAGATGAGGAATCCCATCCACAAGAAATCATAATGGTGTCCAAAGATTTACAGAAAGGCGACCACTTAAACAGGCCATGGAGTACAAAAGAAACAATCATTAAAACAAACTCCACTGTGGAGAAGTAAACCACAGCTTCAGGCTTGACTCTAAACTGGGCCCTTTGTTTATTATCTACAGACAATGAGCCATCAGTGACAGAGAACAAGAGAACAGTGACAAGACAACATCCCTACTCTCATCATTTCAGGGGATGCTAAGGTCTGAAGCTCTTCAAAGATGCCTATCCCTCACACTTCTAATGCGACTCTCGTGCATTCTGTTCACACTTGTGATCCATCATGAGCCTGTCCTGAGACTCAAATTACTCTGGAAGGCTTATTATCTTCATCCCACAGCTGCCGAATCCCATAGATCCTGCCCATAGTTTTCCATCACCCCTGCCTTCAGAAGGGCCTCTTGGGGCTTACCTTTCTGTGCGGAGAAGAGTTTGGGATTGTGGAGTGCAGTTGTGCTCCTGTGCGGAGTGCACTGTCTCGCCGTGGCTCTTCTACATAGGAGTCCTGGTGGCGGCTGGGTTTTCAGTTGGGCTGCAGCTCAAAACCACCAGCCACTGGTTGGGATAGGCGTTCTACTGCCAAAACGAGGTGGAGTCTCAGAAATGCACCATGGCAGTCCCCTGTAGGGGTGCTATGCAAGCCAGAATCTACCCTGTAACTCCCATCAAAGGATTGGGTGGGACTACACCAATGGGTTGCATGTAACTCTAGCAGAAAGGTGAGGACCGTTTTCATCATCACCCTCTGGCTATAAGGAGAAGCCTCTGGCTATAAGGAGAAGCCTCTGGCTATAAGGAGAAGCCTCTGGCTATAAGGAGAAGCCACGTTTGAATTATTGAAGCAGCAGAGAGAGAGACCTGGGCCCTTGGAAGTGGCAGAGGTCCCCGAGACCAGCTATATCAGAGACTTTGGCACAGAGTGCCGCAGTCTAGCCGCAGCGGGTTTGGGTCCCCCGCTAGGTGGATAAGGCTTCGATGAGTGGGAGACAGAAATCACACAACTCAAAGGTTGCAGTTACTGTTCCAATTTTATTCATGCAAAGCTTCAACTTATATATTCTTTTTCTTGGCTTAAAGCTTATGGCCTGAGATCATACATTAGGAAATTCTCAGGCCACAAGACCGTAACAAGTTACATCAATCACATCATGATTCTTGGTTAAAAATTAGTACATCTTGAAACTAAAACTTTCTCAACTACAAGGGTGATAGACATAAACCTTCTAACAATAACTGAGCACACTTCATCCAACTTTGGTGTATTGTTCTAACTATGAAATCAAGAAAGCATTAATACATTTCATTATCAAAAATTACTTGATGGGCTTTGGCTGTTCTTTCTTAAGCTGTTCTTCTAGGGCTTTCATTTCTTCTTCTTACTTTTCCACTAAGTTTCCATAAATTAAACTCCCAAAAGTCTTTCTGTATCAAGGCATGAGTTGCCTCACAATAGGTAGCTTTGCTTCAGTGGACTTCAAACATCATGGAGGCCCTCTTCTTGCTAACCGTTCCATAAAACTTAAACTACTAAAAGGAACTTGTACACCTTTCTTTGTTAACTATTCTTATGCCATTTTCATTGTAAGCCACTGTATAAGGTAAATCAGGGCCAGAAACTCTGTTTCTCTTTGGGTTATTTCCTGGAGGGGGATGCCGTATTCTGCCACCTATACGGTAACCAAGATAAGGAAAGGGAAAGATTGTGGGAAGAGGATGATAAACTTTTTTAGAATCTTGCACAAAAGCACTCCAAATAATTATGGCAAGGCCAATCAAACAAGTCCAAATACATGTCGAGAGTGGGTTTGGGCAGCCAACTCCCACCGTCTAGCTTCTTTGAAGCCGGGCCAGGCATCGTTCGACTCTGTCTTCAACATCATGCGGCAGGACTGGTCCCCTCAACAGAGGCTAAGAGTTGCAGCACCAAGATGATTGGGGTACCTCCTCCTCATCAGACCTGGGACTTTGAAAGTACAGGACAAAGTGACAGGCAGGCTGGCTTCCCGGCCCACAGAGGCAAAATTCAAGGGACTATGTAGCAGAGAGACAGAACAGGAAAGAGACTGCTAGCTGCAGAGACCAATGACTGTCCCCTTACTGTGTGCGGATCCTGACTTGTGGTAACCTATTGACTTCCCTAATAACCACTTTAATAGTGAGTATTGTCTGTGAGTTCTGTGTGGCATCTTTAATGAATTATTAAACGAGCACAGAGTGGTATGCGAGGAATGACTTAATGGGAATGGGTCAGAATAGAGAACAAAGGCTGGAACATGGAAGCGTGCTTGACCCTTGCCTGGGGACAGCAGGGAAGCCAGGGAGGTCAGCTAGTCCCAGATCCATGGCATTTGTCCTAGATCCTGGTTAAATGCAGTCATCAAGCTCACAGCTCAGTGGTCTGCTAATCCTGAGCCTTTCATGAAACCACTTTCTCAAAATGTCGGGGAAAACCCTGTCTTTTGTTGAGAAAATTCCACGTCATGACTGCAGAAAATCTCCTTGGCTTCTCTGCATCCCCAGGCAACTTGATCCCCTTGTTATTATTTAATGTGTCCGGTTGGCATTGCATGCCATGTAGCCTTCCGATCCATGCTGCCGAGCCTTGGGCAGCACGGAGCTGTTATCTGCTTGCATTGAAATACAGTGCATGCCTCTTCTCATAGGGACCCATGGGAATAACGGTGTTCACAGAGCTGTCCTTCATGCTTGCCCCTTTACAGGAAATTGTTCTCCGCCTGTGAATCGAAAAGAACGTTTTCATGTTCTTTCATTTCCTGCCCACCTCCTCACCTCCACCCCACCCCTTCTGAAGTATCGGCCATCTTTCCAACTCATGGTGTTAACCCTTTGCGGAAAAGGCAAATGCTCTCAAGTGATGGATGCTTTGCTTTTAAGTCTGAAGCCTCCCCGCCAGAGCCTGACAGAAATAAATAAAAAGACAAATTGTAGGTGCTTAGCTACCACAGCAGGAGCCCCCATCATGCCATCAGCTTTCTTGTCCCCAAAAGTGTGAAGTGTTTGAAAGACTAAAGTAATTGAAAGATATGCATAAACCTCTCTGGTTTCTCAGATATTAGCAGAAATTGCCTCCTGCTGGGGTTGCTTTCTGGCTCAGTGTTCCGGAAGGAAAACATTCCATTCCTAGCACAAGTATTGAATATATTTTAAAACATGTTTGCTAAGGGAGAACTATCCCAGGGCGCAAGAATGTAACAGGACTGATACTGCCACTCAGCTCTACCAATTCACTCTCGCTCCCTCTGTTGCTCTTCTCCCTTCCTCTTTACTCGCGCAACTGAGGTTTTCAATCAACTTCCACCTGTGTGAAAGTGCAGGGGTGGAGTCCAACTTATCAATCAGGTTACAGACTGATGATGCCACCTTCGGACTGCGGCCTTTTTAGAGGGACAGTGAGGACTTCTCTCCCACTGGCCCCTCACCTTCATCATCAGTGTCTACCGCCAGAGGTGGCCCCATCTGGGTTTCCCGACCCTGAGGGCTGTCCAACTCTGGATCGTCAAGACTCAACTCACTTGCCTGGGATCTCCCCCTAGCCCTCTGCACCTTTCGGTGCCGTTGGCCTGCAGCTATGTGTGTCATAAGAGGACTCTGGCTAATATCAGACTTATGGATAACTTCTTAATACAGAACTGCTTCCTGACCAGAAACACAGGGAATCCAGGGCGGATGATACCTTCAAGGCCAGAGGTGTGAGTGGTGATACTGGGAACATAGAAGAAGGGTGGGTTGGAAAGGGGGAACCGATTACAAGGATCTACATGTGACCTCCTCCCTGGGGGATGAACAACAGAAAAGTGGGTGAAGGAAGACATCAGACAGGGTGGGATATGACAAAATAATAATTTATGAATTATCAAGGGCTCATGAGGGAGTGAAGAGCGGGAAGGGAGGGGAAAAATGAGGAGCTGATGCCAGGGGCTTAAGTGGAGAGCAGATGTTTTGAGAATGACGAGGGCAATGAATGTACAAATGTGCCTTACACAATTGATATATGTATGGATTGTGATAAGAGTTGTATGAGCCCCTAATAAAACAATTTTAAAAAAGAATTACTTCCTGATATATAGCTCTTTCTTGCACATATGTGAGTGTCACTGGTCCTGTTTCTCTAGACAACCCAGGCTAACACAATACTTACCTACCCCCACCTCCACCTCTATTCAAAAGAGGGAAAGAGAAGCAGCAAATAGATCTGAATATGTTTCAGCGTTACCCCAAGTATGTGCATTTCTGGTTTCTTTCAAGGTTCTGTTGACCACCTTAACTAGGCAGTAGGCTACCAAAAACCTGAAACCCATTCCCACTGAGTCTATCTTACTATTAGCCACCCTGTCTAGGGCTTCTGAGGCTGTAAATCGTATGGGAGTGGAGCGCCTCATCATTCTCCCACAGAGTGATAGTTGGGTTTGAGCAGCCAACCTTTCCATTAGCAGCCCAACACTCAGTCAACACTGCCATCCTCAAATAATCCAAATGCTTCGGATGTGTGTAGGTGAACATAAGAAACGTGGGTAGGAACAGAAAGAAAATCGGAATCAAAGGTAAACGGTAGGAATCAGGAGTGTTGACTAGTGTGGTACACAGAGGGACTGGATGAGAGTGTGGTACAGCTAAATCCCCTGTGCTCATAATCACGGGTCTGGAGAGCTGACCCTGGTAGGGGAAGACCCTCACATGTAGGAGATACAAATGAATCTCCATACGCATTCTCATGACTGGACCCAGTCCCTCCAACAACCCCCCACCCCCAAAAAGAACTCTCACAAAGGAGCCACCATATGAGATAAATCATTCCTGCATCTGGCTATTCTCTGTGCTGGGAGTTTATCTGTCGGTGAGAGCAATCAGGTTCTACAGGTGAACCCACCACACAGCAATCCCCTGGGGAGGGCTAAGGGTGTTCAAGGTCAACTAGCTCTAGGTTGAGATGATGGCTCATCTCATTGCTGGTTTATTATGTTTCCAGCTTATGATGTTATCCATTGCCTATGTAATATGGTTGCTGAATGACAGGTTTGCTTTTTGAAAGATCTGTAAGCCCCATTACACATACCCATTGGAGAATACTACACTCACTCTCTTGGTCCTGACGTAGAGCTGAGGAGCCCCTGTGCCCGGCTTTGTCTATCTGTCTTTATTATTTTCCACAATGGCAAAGTCACTCCTGAGGACCCATTCGAGTGTTGGGAACCCTCTCATCCCCACAGAATAATACACATACTTGATTATAGCTGAATGGAAAAGTGAAAATGTATTAATGGGGAAAGGGCCAACTGGTTCAGAGAATGTTTCGAAAACCAGCTTCCCAAAACTGGCACCCTTGGCTGCTACTGGGCAGCTGGGCAGGAAAGCACAGCCCCATGTGCAGCTGAGATGGACCGTGACCTCGCTAGCTTAGAGTGGAAGCCCTCAGTCAACTGGGCCAGTTACCAGAGTTCCAAGGTTCATTTTTCAGATAGGTCTGCTTGTCCCACCTCAGCATCCAGAACGCTCTTTGCTCAGCTTTGAGGGGACCCCAGTGTCCTGAACTATCTGTAGGGTGGCGAGCTTGCACACAGAGCAGTTTGGATGGGGCTCTTCAAGTCCTGGGCACTGACGAGCATCACGGCTGCTGATCGGTTGGCAAACGTGTGAGAAGTTACACGAAGATCCTCCAAAAATGCCATTAGAAGCCCTGCCAAAGCAGCTGCTCTGCCCGATGACTTCAGTCCCACTTAAATGGTGAGTGACAGTCTTCAGGATCTGGCTTGCCTTCCATTGAACTCCCCGAAGTAAGTGACAGCTCAATCCTTAGCCAGTGTCCTCCTCTTCTCATTCACCTGCTGCAGATGACCATAACCACAGCCCTGCTGCCTGCCTTCTTCTCTAAGGCTGCATCCCGTCCTGGTCCAGGGATGCTCGCCAGGCTTGAACCAGTACCAGCAGGCCAGGAGTCCATGCTGACTCAAGGCAAACCTGTGCTGTCAGGGCAGTACTGTGCTCCACTGTTTGAGGCCTCACCTTTAGGTTGCCGGGTCCTTGTTCCACAGAACTCTGCGTAGACCCAAGCTGCCCTTTTCCCATTTAGCAGACTAACCATTTTCATCACCCAAGGACCCCAGGAGAGGGTTAGGGTAGGGGCACATCATATTCCTTCTGTGCTTTTCCAACCTGTTTCCATGACATAAACTATAGTCTGCTTTAGCCAAAGCCAACTCTTAAAATGTCCGTCTACTTTAGATGTTCTTTTTATTTTTTTATTTTCCATTTAAAACTGGATGCTACTGTCTGCTTGCAAGTAGCCCTGATGGCATAGTGGTTACACATTGGCCTGGTAGCTGCAAGGTCAGCAGTTCAAAACCGCCAGACACCCTACTGGAGACAGACAAGTCTTTCAACTTCCATCAAGAGTTAGAATCTCAAAAAAGAATAATAATAAAAAAAAAATTTAAGAGAATCGTGAGAACCCACAGAGGCAGTTCTACGCTGCCCGCGTAGGGTTGCTATGAGTCAGACTGGACTCAATAGGAATAGGTGTAGTTTGGTTTTCTTCTTTCATTCCAGCTTCAACCATCTCAATCCTTCCATAAGATGTCGCTGATGCCAGGGAAATTTGAGAGCAAGAATATCCAGAAAAGAATAAAGTTCAAAAATCAGTATTCCACAAGAATATTTCTCTACAATCACATTCCCTGCTCCCCTCTTCATCACCAATTATTAACTCGTTGGTGGTGGTGGTGGTGGTGGTGGTGGTGGTGGTGGTGGTGGTGGTGGTGGTGGTGGTGGTTACTTTGGTTTTGACTTGTGGCAACCTTATGTATGACAGAACAAAATGTTTCTTGGCCTTGCATCTTTTCCATGATCACTGGTATATTTCTACTCCTTCCCTAAATCTGCTGAATCTTTTGTCCAGCCTCTTGTCTCAGATTCTGAAACCTGGGTTTTCAAACCCAGCCCTCTACCCAGAGAGGTAGAGAGTCCCTGGGTACTACAAATGGTAAGTTGCATGCTCAGCCATGAAGCTAAAGGTTAGCAGTTCGAAACCATCGAGAAGATCAGTCTGGTGGCTGCATCTGAAAGGCCACCATCTTTCAACTTCTATGGAGCATTCTACTCGGCAACAAGGAGGGTTACAGAGTCAGATTCTTCTTGGTGGCAACTTGTCTGGTTATCCAGGGAATTAATGAATTCCATAATATCTCTGACAAACGCAATTGGCTCTGGTTTAACACTGTCTGATATTTTTTCATTTCCCCCCTTGTAACTATTACATACAGCCAGGACTCTGTCAACACGGTTAGATTCCAAAAATGTCATCATTCAGATATTGGAATTGGGGCAAAATGGAAGAGGTTTATTTCTTTCTGTTTCAGATATCTCATTTTTTTTTTACTTTTTATTTAGAAAAATTGTTGTAGAAATAGTAACAGCCAAGATCTAGTCATCACTGTGCTGCAGAGACCACTTAGGGATTATCCCTCGTGGAGAAGGAGGCGTGGAGGAGACCTAGGCAGATAAAAGACTTCCTCTGGAGCTTCCCTCACCAAGTCACCGGGGGTTCCATTTCCACCTCTGCAAACCCTACACTCATGACCCTGGAGCCTGCGCGGCCCTCTGGGCTGGTGAGTCGAGGGTGCTGGCACTCAGAGTCTACCTGTGACCCTGTCCCACCAAGGATTCCCAGTCAATGCAGCTCATTTTAAACATTATTAAACTGGCACACAGCCCTTCCAAACACCCGCCTTGATACCTCTGTCTGTCCTCCCTTCCCACCCCAGAGTAAATTTTAAGCTGCCCCTCAAGCCGCACCAGAACTGCTGGCTCTGCGCTAAGCCCACACTCGCCCAGAAGATGCAGGGAAGAGGGCCCCAAATGACAGCTGCGGGCAGAAGGGAGTAAGGAGATTGGACACTCTGACCCAGTTGTTGCTCGACAAAAAATGGATGCTGGAAACCATTGCCACTACCCCTCCTTAATGCAAAATCATTATCATCATCATCATCATCACCTGATAGTAGATTTTTTTATTGTTGTTTTTAGGTGCTATTGAGTTGGTTCCAGCCCATAGCGACCCTGTGCACAACAGAACCAAACCCTGCCCAGGGCTGCCCATCCTCACAACTGTCCCTGTGCCGGAGCCCCTGGCTGCAGCCATGCTGTGAGTCCAGCTCGTTCCTCAATGTCAGATGAGAGATTGAGAAGTGAGGGGTCGATGTACTATATCTGAACCTTCTCTCGAGGGCAGAGTTGACATCAAAGAACTGACTCTGAGTCGGACGTGAAACACCAGGCAACAACACGCAGTGACCATTCCTCATGGAAAGGACCTCTCAAGAGAAGTACAATACAAACCCCAAAGATTGTTCAAGGACTTTTTTTAATCACTGTCATTTTAAGTAAAGTTTTGCGAGAGTATATTAATCAGCAAAAGAAAAATATAGGGATATTATTTGTATATAACGGTGCCTTTCAGATGACATTGAAACCCACGCAGCTCACCTCCCACAGGTGCATAGCTGTGGAGCCAAGTGAAGAACGAGGAGCAAACAGAAGGCGACGCTTCCAACTCACCTGCCTGGCTGCCCCCTGAACAACGCAGAGTGGGTCTGAATGAGGGAACTGGTTCTCTCAAAATTGCAATCACCCTCCGCGGTTGGGGCATCGACTGGATTGTATTCATTCTCACACAGGAGGACAGATGACATTTAAAGGTTTCTGTCTCCTGAAATATCAAGCCAGGGACCCGCGGTGTGGTGCTTGACTCGGTAAGGGGAGCCATGAGATCATGCCTGGGGCTAGAGGTTCACTGTGTCCATCCTTTTTCACCCAAGGACCTGCCCTGGCTTTGGCTTCACTCAGAGCAAGCTGACCTCTCTAACCAAGGGATCCTGTCCTTTCTTGTTCCCTAATTAGCGTGGAGAGTGTGTTCTGGCCCCTGGGCTGGATCAATCATCCCTAAAAGAAGCACAGGGGTGAATGGAACATTCATAATTCTCTAGTCCCCATGGTGTAATGTCACATATTAAAATCCTAAGGTCTGGAAGTTTGCATCTTTTTCCAAGAACACAGCTGCCCTGCAAAGGCAAGCCTGACATTAAAAGGAACAAGGGCAAATGAAAGGTGAAAAATTGGAACTGGAGTATCCAGGAGTTTGGGACAAGAAAGAATTGTGCTTCTATTCGTGGCTGGGAGGTGACAAGCAGAATGGGTCTCTAAGCTGGCCCCCATCTGCTCCTGCTTTAACTTGGCCACAGGTGGCTGCTGGCTTCCAGGCAAGGCCACAGACTACTGAGTTTCCACCGCGCAGGGCGTGATGCTGGTGATGGAGAGGCTCTGCCCTTGGCATCTCAGGGCGCCAGCCTGGCACTCAGTCATCGTCTGCTCCCGGCCGTTCACTTCCACACACACCCGGAAGCCTCCGTCCTCACACTCTGCGGCGTCTCGGCATGCACACTTGCTGCCCTGGGCTGGAAAACACACGGGAGGCTGAGTTCAAAGAGCCGGCCTTCCTTAGGTAGAAACTGCTTGTGACACCCACGGGCCTCTTTAAGGCCGGAGACAGATGATAATAATAATTAATAATAATAATAGAACTTACTTTGAGAGAGAGTGTGAAAACAATCCAGAGAAAAGTTGAGACGGAAAGACTGCTGATGAAGGAGGGCCAGTAGAAGACACCAGCCAGGCGTCTCCAAAGGAAAGGACAAGGCTGCCCAGATGCCTGTGGTGACTGGCAGACCATGAGTGACAGGTGTGGCTAGATGTATGTGTGCTACAAAGCAAGACAAGGAGGACGGGCCATGGCACCAGTGGGTGGGGACCAGGAGAGGAAGGGCCTAAAGAGCCCACCTTAAGGATCTTTCTTTTTTACTTTCTCTTACAGAAGCCCTGGGGGGTTCACATGATGTGTGATTGGAACATTTAAAGGGAACTGTGAACCATTTAAAATTGAGAAACAATGTATCTGTCATAAGCACTTTTGTAAATATTACATTTAGCTACTTTACTACAGACACCTGCTTGGCTATGATAAGGCATGCCATAACCAAAACCAAACTCACTGACCCTGAGCCAAAGTCAAGTCATAGAGACCCTACAGGACAAGGTAGAAGTTGGTCCTGTGATATTCCAAATGGTAACTTTTTATGGGGGGGTAGAAAGCCTCGTCTTTCTCCCTCAGAGTGGCTAGTGATTTTAAACTTCTGACCTTGAGGTTCTCAGTCCAACATGTAACCCCCATGCCATCAGGGCATAGTCCTTAGTTTCTCTTTATTAAGGTACTCAGTATGCATCCCTGATAACAAACGCAAGGTTTAAGTTGTCCTGATGCAATGGGAATTAAACTTCCCTTGCCTTACTCTGCTCAGACCAGAGCGACTAGGCAGACAGTCCATCAAGCCTTGGATCCACTGGAAGACTAACACTCTCCCAGAATGCCTGCCAAGGTCTCTGCCTTCCACTCCATCTCTGCGGATCTTCCACCAAGGAAGAGCCACTAGTCAAGACCTTCTTCCAAGGCCACTCATCAAAGGCTGAAGTTTGGGGCTGGAAGTAGTCCTGGTGGCACGATGGGGCAACCCCTGAGTGCTACCACAAAGCCTCAGCAAACCTGTATATAGATAGGGTCCCTCTGAGTCAGAACTGACTCGGTGGCCATGGGTTTGGCATTAGCCTAACATTACCCTCACCTTACCCCCCAACATAAATGTCTTGGGGTCTTACCTACATGCTGCACCATGAATACACTGCAATAAAGGGAATGAGTTTATATACGACCCGCCTGAGCATTTCTCTCTTTAAAAATAAAATCTTCAGGAGACATAGAATATTGTTGGATCTGTGGGAGGTGTGCCGTGCCTTCTTCAAGGTTACTGTACGTGCTGCTTGGCTAACCTTGACTCACAACACCTAAGAGTCATCCTTTTCCTATTCTCTTCAAACCGTGACGATCTCTAGGAGAAAGCGTCACTGTGGGTCAGGTATGCTGTTAACACTCCTCCAGCACTTATGAAACTCCATTTAACACAAGGAAAGTTCTTCCTTCAAACTCAAGAGTTTGGCCGGAAGCCATATCTGGTTAGAACTTAAAGCTCTATCATGTTTCATTATACTGACCTGTTTTTATGCAGGACCTGGTGGCATAGTGGTTAGGCACTGATCTGCTGACAGCAAGGTCACCAGTTTGAAAGCACCCCCTGGGCCACAAGAGAAAGATGAGGTTTGCTACTCCCTTTAAGAGTTATAGTCTTGGAAACTGATTGGGGTGCTTGTAGCCAACACATAGGGTCACTAGCAGTTGGATTAGACTTGATGGCAGTGAGTTTGGGTTTTGACTTGAGTGTGTATGGTGCAGAGGTTAAGCACTCGGTGCTAACCAAAAGGTGTCTGGTTCAAACCCACCCCAGCTTCTCAGGGGAGGGAGGAAGCCTGGGAAAGTCTGTGGGGCACTTCTCCTCTGCCACTCTAAGTCAAAAAGACTTCACACACCTACCAACAACAGTGTGTATGGCCTTGAGTTGATTCTGATATATAGCAACTTTATATATAGGGTTTCTGAAACGATAAATCTTTACAAGAGACACAGCCCAATGCCTAACCCGCGGTGCCTCCAGATTTTTCCTTTTAAGGAAGTGACATAGTGTCTTAAAAAAGGAGTTTTATGTCTTTAGCAACGTATTTTAAGGGAAACTATGAGTACATATAGAATGCAGATACTAGGAAGGCAAAGGAAACACTGTGAAAGCAGCATGGGAGTCATAGACGTTTAGGAAGAGCGTGTGACCATCAGATAACAGCCCTTGTTTTCTTAGGCGCGTGGTCCGCCCCACTCCTAAGGAAGAGTGTAAGAGGACAGCTCACTCTTGGACCAGTGAACCATCAGGGACTCCCTTCCGTGTAGTTGTAAACTGGACCTGGCTTTTCTCCTAGCCCCGGTCCCATGACTTTAGTTAGCATTCTTACGGTTTCGAACCATGGAACGTGACCTGCTCTTACCATCGCACTTTTCCCACAGCGAGCATGCTCCACACGCTTTCTCGGCGGTAGCCCGCAGAGCACAGCTCTCTCTGGCAGCAAGAGTGTAACTCCTGCCCTGACAGGCAAGAACATGCATCTTGCACACTGTCAGAGGCAAGAAGCGTTTGCTCCTCCCATCCTGAGCACACACGTCTAAGGAAGATCTGAAAAGAATTTTAAATCACATTATAGTCAGTTCCCAACGATGACAGGCCTATGTTCCTAGCATTGCTTTGTAAATGGGTTTGACATAGAACGGATGCCTCTCTTCTTTCTGATTTTAGCTTTCTTTATGATAGTCTTTTACTATAAGTGCCTTTATCTGTACCCAATCTTTATTGCCTTTGGGGGAGAAAACATTCTGTATAAACTTACAGCCTTGACAACACAAGCAAATAACCTACTGCAATATTGCAAGCAGCATGTATAACTAGCCGTAAGATGTACACAACCTTTAAAAAAGGGTGGGGATTGGACTGTCAAGAGTGTATTGGTCGTAGGGAAAAACTACTGTATACAAACACTTGGGGGGTGAGGTCCAGGTAGTATGGCAGCGGCCAGACCAAATCCAGGGATACATATGGTAGCCAGGTAAAAGGAAGGGGAAAAGTGGGGGAGACATGGGTAGCAGGGGCACAGGGCACTAACCCACCCAAGGGTGGGGTATTGTTTCTATCTCCACAGGGAAAGAGGGACCAGACTTCAACCCCGTGCTCCAAGATGTGAATGCAACATGCCAGCATGAAGCAGGGAACTAGTAGAGAGGTCTGAGGGGCCAGCCCAAATCCCAACTACTTGGACAGCTGCCCCTCCCCCCAGAAGCATTTTCTTCAGAGGACAGCACTGAAGCTACAACTCAGGGAGAGGGACATGTCTGATCAGAGCACACAGGAGCAAATGAAGGGGGAGGAAGAGAGAGTGGAACACATCCTGGTCCATCAAGCCTTGAGGACGATATCCCTGCTCAGAGCAGTCAATGCACAAAGAGGACCATATGGTTGGCCCCACTAAGAGACACAACATCCCTTACTGACCCATAGCCCTATGAGGACAACACTGGACACACAGTGCAGGGATTGCACCCAATCTGACCCCACCACACCAAGGCGAAACACTAAGGGTGGGCAACAGAACAGTAAGGGGAGCAGAGCAAAGAAGTCCTGAGGGAATACCAAAAATAGACTTTGCGGCACCTCATCAGACTTGACCGGTAAACACTCCTAAAGGTGAATAAACAGACCTTGAACTATTTATAGGCCTTTCCTTTTTTTGTCATTGGATTTTTGTTATTGTTGTTTTGTTTTCTTTTGTTGCTTTGTTTTGCTCTATCTTTGTTTTTGTACATATTATTATCTCCCCAGGTCTATCTAGATTATATAGGCGGGATAACCAATCTGGAGGAGAAAACAATGGGGTAGAGGGTTCAGGAGGACATGGGAGTGGTGGGGGGGAGGAAATGGATGTTAACAAACTGAGGGACAAGGGAACAAGTGATCCAAAATTGATGGCAAAAGGGTGTAGGGGGCATGGTAGGGCGTGATCAAGGGCAATGTAACTGAGAGGAATTCATGAAAGCCAAGTGAAGGCTGAGTATGATGATAGTACAAGAGGAAAGTAAACTGGAATAGAGGAAATAACTAGGAGGTAAAGGACATTTATAGAGATCTAAATACGGGCATGTACATATGTAAATATATTCATATATGAGGATGGGAAAATAGATATATGTGCATATAGTTATAGGTTTAGAATTAAGGTAGTAGATGGACATTGGGCCTCTACTCAAGTACTCTCTCAATTCAAGAATACTTTGTTCTATTAAACAGGCATTCCATGATGCTCACCTTCCCGAAACAGTCACAGAAGACAAAATGGGTACATAATCAAATGTGGTGAAGAAAGCTGATGTTGCCTGGCTATCAAAAGATATAGCATCTGGGGTCTGAAAGGCTTGAAGAGAAACAAGCAGCCATATGGCTGAGAAGCAACAAAGTCCTCATGGATGAAGCAAACCAGCCTATGTGATCATGAGGTGTTGAATAAATCAGTTGTCAGGCAACAAAGAACAAATAATCATATCATTGTGAATGGGGGGGGGATTGTGGAGGGGAGACCCAAAGCCCATCTGTAAGCAACTGGACATCCCCTTACAGAAGGGATGCAAGGAGAAGACAAGTCAGTCAGGGTGCAGTATAGCAACGATGAAACATACAACTTTCCTCTAGTTCTTTAATGCTTCTGATCCCAATTCTACCTTAAAAATCTGACTAGACCAGAGGATGTACACTGGTACAGATAAGAACTGGAAACACAGGGAATCCAGGGCAGATAAACCCCTCAGGACCAATAATGAGAGTAGTGATACCAAGAGGGTAAGTGGAGTTGGGGTAGAAAGGGGGAACTGATCACAAGGATCTACATATAACTCCATCCCTGGGGGACGGACGACAGGAAAGTGGGTGAAGGGAGACGTCAAACAGGGTAAGACATGACAAGGAGGAGGGACAGGGAGGGGGAAATGAGGAGCTGATACCAAGGCCTCAAGTACTAAGAAAATGTTTTGAAAATGATGATGGCAACAAATATACAAATGTGCTTGACACAATGGATGGGTATACGAATTGTGATAAGAGTTTTATTAGCCCGCACTAAAATGATTTTTTTTAAAGAGTACCATTGGTGGTAACGTGAGTCCACTATATCAAGGACCACCTGCATGTCCCTTGTGAAAATTGGAGGATGAGAATAAATTGGAGGATGAGAGAGCTCAGTGCCATTTATGACACTCCCAGAGCAAAAGACAAGCAGAAAGAAAACGCTAATCCCCTTCATTCTTAGACCCAATCCCCTCAGATCTCCAAAGTGAGCAGATTTACACTTCTAAACACTTAGTTATCTAGAATTCATTACATACAATAAAAAGAGAAAACAAGGTTGGCTAGCAACAGCAAGTAGGTTGCCAACAAAGAGGGAGACAAATTCTGCAGAGAGCAAACCCTCAAAGAAACACAATCAAAACCGGGAGAAACTCATCGCCTTCAACACCCTCAGGATCCCTGTCTATGAGACAGCAGTGCCAGCGAGGGACGACTCACTCTCTCAGGACAGATGCAACCAGATTTCTCGGTGCTCTTTATTGATGTCTGTCTGCATGTTTACAAGTTAGAATGGGTATTTCTATTACGGATGGACCCGAAGAACATTATGCTGAGTGAAATTAACTCAACTCACTGCCGTAGAGTCAATGCTGACTCACAGCGACCCGGTGTGGATTTCTGAGACTGTAGCCTTACAGGAGTAGAAAGCCGTCTTTCTTACATGGAGCTGCTGGTGGTTTCAAACTGCCAACCATCTGGACTCTAGCCCAACACGTAACCACAACACCAACGGGCCTCCATGAGTGAAAGCAGTCAATCACAAATGGGAAAATATGGTAGGGTCAACTAATAAAGAAAAAGCCAAGACAAAGTTTTTCATACCAAAGGAAACAGACTTTGAAGGTTACCAAGAGATGGAGAAAAAGGGAAAGGCGGGAAGAGGAAGCAATAGGCTAGAGGGTAGACACATGTTCTCTTGGATGAAGAAGAGGCCAGCCTGCCACAATGGGTGGGGGTGGGGCAAGCAGCTGGAGGGTGTGAGTTGTTGAATACAAAATTGATGATCTGAAATGTAACCCCTCACCCAATTCACAATCAACATCTTAAAAATGAAAAAAGAGTATTTCCATAAAGCATGTTGCCTTTGAGCATGGGTGCTCAAATGATAAGATCTATTTAGAAAAGTCACTGATAAAAAGAACCCTATGTGTGAACGATGCTGGACCAAGAAGCCCATAGTGTAGTGAAATCTGCGCTGTGCCAAAGAGAGCAGTGGGAGTCTACAGTCCCATATTTCACTTAGTTCTAATGTGTTCTCTTTCCAGAGGAGCTCTGGTAACTTAAGGGTCAACCACTCCACTGAACGTGCAATAACTCAAACCCACCAGTCACTCTGCGGGACTAAACACCTGGGGATCTTCCACCATAAAGATGTTCATTGTTAGACACCATCCAGTCAGTTCTCAATCATAGCAACGTTTTGTACAACAGAACTAAATCTTGGCCAGCCCTCTGCCTTCCTCAACATCTCTCACATGATGTTAACCCGGCTCACTGAGCATGTCCCTCTTCCTCTCTAGCCCTCTACTGCACGAAATACGATGTCCTTCTCCAGAGACTGTTCTCTCCTGAGAACACATCCAAAGTATGTGAGTCCAGCCATCCTTGCTTCTACGGAGCATTTTAACTTGTGGCAGAGAGATTTTTAGGTCAACCTTCCACCTATGTGAACATGTAGGGGAATCCAACCTGTCAGTCATGTCACAACCTGAGGATGCCTTCCTGGGGACGTGCCTGCTATAGAGAGGAGTAACCGCTTCTTCCTCACCTGCCACTCTGTCTTTCTCTTCACTGGGGCTCCAATGGGACTCTGTGCCTGCCCACAAGGACAGCCCCATGTGGGCTGATGCACCCTGAGAGCTGTCTGTTCCCTGGCATGCTTCCACCAACTTTGGAGTCACACAATTTTGCACCCACAGGCCTGTGACCTCTTTACATCCCATTTCACCTTTCTGCATCATTGACCTGCAGCTATGTGAGTCTGAATAAGGCCCCAGCTAGATCAGACCTGTGGACGTGAGTTGGATTGGGCTTGAAAGCCTTCTTGATGTGAAGTAAAAAGAAATTCTTTCTAAGCTGACTATTTTCTCCATTTATCTTTATGACTTGTGAGGATTTTTGAAATTGATGTTGATGTATAACCCATACTGAAGGCTATATTTTTTATCTTGATTAGTATGTGCTTCAAGTCCTCCTTACTTTCATCAAGCAAGGTTGTGTCGATTGCAAGTTCTTAATGAGTCTTCAATCCTAATGCCCAGTTTTCTTCATATCGTTCAGCTTCTCATCTTACCTGCTCAGTATACAGATTGAATAAATATGGTGAAGGGTTGCTATCCCGATGTACACATTTCCTAATTTTAAATCACACAGTGTTTCCTTGTTTTGTTTGATAAACTGCTTTTTCATCTATGTACAAGTTGTGTGTGAGCATAATTAACTGTTCTGGAATTCTCATACTTTACAGTGCTGTGGTTACGTGGATTGTTTGATAAGTTTTCTAGCCACAATATTTGTACCCCCACCAAATGACTGGTTGGGACCCTGCAGATGGGGTGGATTTCCTCTTTTCTTGATGGGTCTGGTTAAAATAAGACAGAGGAAGCTAATGATAGGATTATACAATTCAGTTGTAAGTGACTGCTAACAGCATTTGTTGTTATTATTATAAAACCTTGAAGTTATAATATGGAGATTGATCGATTTTGGCATCTGGCTGGGTATCAAATGAGCCATCTCAGAAGCAAAGAGTGAGGGTCTTACTATCATTCATTAAAAAAAAGGGGGGCCAGGAGTGGCACCCTGAGATCCCTGCACCCTGAACATTCTCCATCCAGGAGACAGAGTTGTGATATCAGGATAGTAACAGAGGAGGGATGGCAACAGCAAAAACAGAAACAGAGTAGGTAAAGCTAAGTATCTTCCAGCAAGAGGCTCACTTGCACAGTAGCGTGCCTCCAAGCACTTCATTGGGAGAGCTAAGTTTACTGATCCACAGAGATAGGTCTGAGACATATGGAAAGTGAAATTTCCTTGAACATTGATCAGCCACACTGGGAGGGGGGAGGAGCTTTTTAAAATTGCCCAAGCAGGGAAGAGGTTAGGCAAAAAGATCCAAGGTCAGGCAGGAGGCCAAAGGTGTGCCAGAATGCTCCAGGGGCCTGTCCTGCCATAGAACTGTCACCTGAACATTTGGGATCCTGAACTGTAATCTGTTAACTTCTCTAATAAGCCCCATAATTGTGAGTACAGACTGTGAGCCCTGTGTGGCACTGCAATTATCCAACACAGCAGAAAGAGAGGGCTGTGGGAGGGACAAGTAGGGGCAGATCTGTAATGAAGGTTGGAAGGTGGTGTTGGGCTGGCGAGTTTGATTCTCTTTCCTCATTGAGAAGACAAAGGACGCCTGATCCTGCCACCATGCTGTTTTTACAAATGTGCACCATAAGTAGTTCACACAGTGATGGTTAGAACTTTTCTCAGTTCCCTGGGTGAAGGCAGGGGTGGAACCCAAACTTTCAATCAGGTTGCAGCCTGACGACATCTCCTTGGGGAAGATGCCTTTGAGAGAGACCCTGAGCAGAGTCAAGCTCTTTCTTTCCCCCTTGGCTCCTGCTGGATCTGGATCCATCATCTGGTTCGCTGATCTGTTGTGTTGTCTTATGATCCCAGGAGCATCAACCGACTGCCAAACTTAGATTCATTCAGCCAAACTCAGATTCAACAATCTCTACATCCAACAGCGTGTGACTCTCTTGCTTTGTCATCCTGTTTCCTGTTCTTAGCTTCCACCGCTACACACATCAGGAAAAGCGCCCAGCTTACATCTACCTAAAAACGGGAATGGACTCCATTTACCGACTTCTACTGCCGTGTAAGCCATTTCATGATATAAATCTCTTTCTATGTTATTATTGTTGTGGTTAAGAGCCATCGAGTCAGCTTTGACCCATAACAACCCTATGCACAAAAGAACAAAACAGTGCACGGTCCTGTGCCATCCTCACAATTGTTCCTATTCCTGATCCCACTGATGCAGCCACAGTGCCGATCAATCTGCTTGGTGGCCTTCCACTTTACTAAACCTGATGTCCTTCTCCAGGGATAGGTTTCTCCTGATCATTTGTCCAAAGTATGTAAGGTGAACTCTTGACATCCTTGCTAATGAGCAGCACACTGGCCTTCCTTCATCCAGCACAGATCAGATTGTCCGTTTAGCAGTGTCCCATGAGCACTGACTGCCGATGCAAACAAGACAACACCCTTATCAACCTTTTCTCCCTTTATCACAGTACAGTTGTGAAGATTTGGATCTCCCTTGCATGGAATTGTAATCCATCCTGAAGGCTACAATCCTGCTGCCCATCAACAACAAAGACTGTACCATCTGCGTATGGCGGGCTGGAAAGAAGTCTTCCTCCAATCCTGATGCCACATTCTTCTTCAGATAAGCCAACTCCTATGATGCTCTGCTCGGCATTCACATTGGACAAGTATGGCGAAAGGATCGATCCTGACACACACGATTCCTGATTCAAAACCACGCTGTATTTCCTTGTTCTCTTCACACAACCGCCTCTTGATACATGTATATACACATACAAATATAGAAACGCGTATATACATACACGTATACATGCACGTGCAAATGTCACTGGTTTTTCTTCTCTAGAGACCCCATCCTAACACATATGGTAAAACACAGGTCAACATCTTTCTGCTAATCTCCACATTCAGCCAAGGTCTGTCTAGTATCAGCAGTGCTAGCCCTACTTCCACGTCCTCTTCTGAATCTGGCTTGAATTTCTTATTTTTAATTTTTAGTTTTTGGCAGTTTCCTGTTGATGTGCTTTGGCGGCCATTTAATTATCTTCAGTCAAATTTTGCTGTCAACTAATATTAATGATGTTGTTTAATAATTTCCTCATTCCATTGAATCATTTACCTCGGGAATGGGCACAAACCCGGCTCTCTTCCAGTCGTTTGGCCAGGTGACTAGCTTCTAAATTCCTTGGCAAAGAAACAAGCGACAGATTCCAGCGTGTGTGTTTACTGACGCATCAGCCTGGGTAGAATTCTCATAATGAAACTTTAGAGGTAATTCTTTCCAGAATCAGAAAAACAGCTATTCTTTATTCTATTCATATTGAGTTTATCCCAAGGGAATTTCAGTCCTTATCCGCTGAAGCTCTAAATCGTCATTTTGTGCCATTTTGTATACAGAGCATGCAGTGATCAAGCAACCCTTCCATTTTACTCTCTAGCCAGATGAGAACACGGATTGCCAACATGATGGCAGCCCTATCGGTGCAGGAAGATAGCGGATTGAATGCAGAGATCGTTAGCGGTGTCACTGACAAGCAATGCCTTTTGAGCTCGAAAGACTTGTTTTTGTTGTTGTTAGGTGTCTTTGAGTAGATTTTGACTCATAACAACCCCAAGTGACAGAGTAGGGCTTTCCTGGTTATGCTCTTACAGAAGCAAAGAGCCCGATCGTGTCTTCCACTGAGGTGATGAGGGGTTTCAAACCAGCAACCTTTGGGTTAACAGCTGTTGTTTATGCAGCCAGGGCTCCTCAAAAAGTGTCTCAAACAAACTGAAACCGATCCACCACCTAGGACAGAAGTCAACTGCCCTTTGGTTTTCTGAGGCTGTACACCTGATGGGAGCAGATAGCCTCCTCTCTCTCCTTTGGAGTGGCTGGTGGGTTCAAACTGCTGACCTTGTAGTTAACAGCCTAAATTGGAACCCCCTAAGAAACCAGAGCCCCTTCTAAAAGAGACCACTGGCAGCAAAATAACATCAATTCTCTGGAATAAAATAAGACCTACAGAAAAAGCCAGAGCAAGCTTACCCACACTCATAGGGCATTTTACAAACACATCTTGAACTCTGAAGTTTCTCCCAGGGCTGACATTCAGGTTCTGCCCGTGTCAAAGGGGCTTCTGAAAGAAAAGGACACGGTGGCACAATGGTCAGTAATGTAAGAGCAACAGTGTAAACGTATCAACTGCACTTTGTTCTGTTTCTTGTAGAATTATTGGTAAAGGTCTATCCCTTTAAAAGTCCCCGAAAAACCCATACTTATTTTGATAGTTAAGATTTTGTGGCAAGTTCGTTGTTGTAGGATTCTCGGTGGCTTAGCAATTAATACCTACTTAACCCCCAACTTAATTTAATTATTTAATTCAATTTAATCGCAGTGACCCACTTGTCATCCTCCATAATGGAATAAGATTAAGGTGGAATGTAACACCTCTACTGAGGTCACGCCCCTGAAGCAATCAGGGAGAATCATCAGAAACTTGCCATCTTGCCATCTGACCTTCAGTTCATCACCTCTGCAGCCACAAGCCTGTGGTCTTCCTGCTGATTATCAGCACCCCCAGCTATGTGAATCAGGGCAAGCCTCCAGCCTCATATCAGGCCAATGACCTTGCAACCTGCCTAGACTTAGACTTGTCTGCTTCTAAACTTTGACTTCCTTGCTATACATATATACACGTATACAAGTATCATTGTTTTTGCTACTCTATAAAACCTAGCCTAAAACACTTCTGCTTCAGAGTGTATAGAAAACAAAGTACCTGCGGCCTTTGAAAGCTATACAGCACATTCGGAGTGGCAGCATGGAAGGCCTTCTGTCCACCATGCTCCTTCCCTGCCCTGTCACCCGGTATTGACTGGGTAGCATAGCCCCGAGCCACCGTGAATAGCACTGCTCCTCCTAGCTTGCCTCCTCTCTGTGGTTGTAACTGTCTAATTCACCTAATTGTATCATTCAGGGTGTTAGACACTTCATCCACAGCACCGAAAGACAAATTGTAGCACGGACTTAAAATAAAAACCCAGTTAGATTAAATAGTGAAGTTCAGGCCAGTGTGCAGCGGAAGTATTCTGTGTGCCGGACACATGGCATGGTGCATTTGACCAGCCCCTTAAGGCTGCACAACACACAGAGAGAGTCCTAATGTCGAGTGAAGTGACCCCACGAGCAACAGAGCAGATCTGCCCTGGGGTTTCCTAGCTATACCCTTTATAGAAGCAGAGTGCCCGGCCTCGCTTCTTCAGTGCTTCTGGGTCGGTTTGAACTTCCAGCTTTAAGTTCGTAATCAACCCCAAGGCATGTACCCCACCAAGAACCCTAGCTCACATAAGCCTTCTCGACTTTGGTTTTGATTCCGACTCATAGAGTGCCTATTGGGAAAAGTAGGAATGCTATCTAAGTTAGCTTTAAATCCCTGTAGGAATAAACCACCTCAGCTTTCTCCTGCGGAACCGGATGGTGCATTCAAACTTCTGACTCTGTGGTGAGCAGCTCAGCGTGCAATCCACGACGCCACCAGAGCTCCTAACATAAGGATTACATTTCGCTAACATACTACTGAACTCCAGTAACAAGTGTCCTCCAGTGGTGCAAGATGTGAGTAAGTGGAGAAACGGGGTCCAAGGAGAAAAGGGTGCGCGGAAACTCTGTGTTTGGGCACCGTTTCTCTGCATGCCCACTGTGGCTCTAAAAATGGCAATGGGGCTTTTCATATGGTCAAGAAAATAAGGATAGTATATAAGATAGTGTCCAAATGAATTGTTCTTCTTTCCTTTTCATTAATACAGTATTTTTCTATTTATCTGAAAAACCTAAACAAATAGAAAATAGGTGATTTTAGAAACCAGTAGATTCGACCCGCAATATCTTTAAAAAGAACTACTTTGGCTTTCAAAACAGTTCTACCTAATTTTTAAAGGCTTTTTCAAAGTGTTATTTGCATGAAAGTTTACAAAACAAATTGCATTTCCATTTTAAAAATTCATGCACATTTTGTTTTGTGTCGTTGATAGCAATCCTCACAATGTAACGAAATTCTTCCAACTTCCTATCTGTATTTCCAGTTTCCATTCATCGCTCTTCACCATTCCTCCTTCCTTCTAAGTTCTCTGCCTCCCAAACTTACCACACCAGGCAGGTTCCAGCCCATAGCAAACCTATAGAATGGAACTCACTCCCCGTGTGGGCTTCCAAGACTGTAAATCTTCCCAGGAAAGCTGCTGGTGATTTCAAACTGCGTACCTGGCAATGGACAGCCCAACTCACGGCCCACTACACATATGTCTGGTTGTATAAGGAGGGCCCATGTCCTTGCTATTATTGTTCACTGTGTAGACCTGTCTGTTACTTCGATGTAAATTGAACACTAGAAAAAAATCAATTTTAAAGAACTTACTTTAATTTTTTTTCTGGTTCTCAGAATACTGTATTCTGGCTTTCCACCATTTTTATTTATTTATTTTTGGCTTTTCCACTATGAAGAGTAACTTCACAAGGCATGATTTTCTCTTCCATAACTTTTTCTTTTCAGTCTCACATTGCCAAAATTGAATTTTCAAATAAACTTTTCATTTTCAAAAATACCAATAAACCCTCTAAGAACTCAGAAGTGAGCATACAAAATCTTATGTAAATTATAGTATCAATTATGGACTTGTGGGGTTGGGGGAGAAACCCAAAAACATCTTTTAAAAAACTACACGAATAACAATGTGTACAAGGAAGAAAATGTTCTAAAAAAGACTGTGGTAAGCATTGTGCAACTCTTCTGTATGTGATTGAACTATTGAATTTTATAATATGTGGATTAAATGCCAATAAAACAGTTTTTTTTAAATCTTTCTTTTCTTAGTACCATACAGCAATATAAAATTCGTGTTTCTTATAGAGGATTTCATATGTAGAAATTTCAGTTTTGTATCACATGAAAAAACAAAAAACATATTACCCACCCAGTACACTAGCCTTCGTCCCGTAAAGGGACAGGGAGGGGAATGGATCCCACAGTGCAATACCATCAGGAACCAGGACAAGGACTCTCCCACACTCGAAGGTGGTGTTCTCTAGAGGACTCCGGGAGCCACTTACCTCTCCGCACGCACCGGACATTCTTCACCTCAGGACTCCACTTAAGGCTGGAGCCACAGAGAAAGACTGAAGGACCTTCTAAGGACATGTCACCTGAGCAAGAAAGAGTCACCTTCTCGCCCACCGAGTAGAAGAGCTTGTGGGGCTCGCTCTGCATGCCATCCATCAGTGCGGGTAAGACACAGGCTATTTCTAAATATAAAACAAAACAGAACACAAGGGCATTGCTCTTATAAACTATCTTTTTTTTAATGACAGCATTGATAAGTACTGTTAGACTTCGTCTCTTCCACCACATTAGAGAACAGGGAGAGGTAGGTTTTAGGGGGCCTTGGATGACACTTCCCATAGTGCCCGGCATGACTAATGAATGACCACATTCTAAAAACATTATCACATCTTTTCTATCCCTGCCCTCAAAGCAATGTGATATTTGAAATCAATAACCTTTATAACTCCAGAGTCCTAAATTCTGACCTGAGGAGCCCCGGTAGTGTAGTGGTGATGTTTTAGCTGCTAATCACAAGGTCAGCAGCTTGAAACCGTCAGCAGCTCTGTGGGTGAAAGACAATGCTTTCTACTCCTGCAAAGAGTTACAGGAACTCTGCGTGGGCAGTTGTACCCTGTTCGGCAGGGTTCAGCAATGAGTCAGAATGGGCTCGATGGCTGGCAGTTTGAGTGAGAAAATCTGGCCCACTGTTAAAGTCTGACTCTTCATTTTGGCCACTTCTCTCTGTGGTCAATGGCGGCCCACCAGAATACTCATGTTCTGATGCCTTTGGGTATCATTAACATATCTCCAATTCAATGTTTCATTATTGGAAACTTTCAAAGGGCTGATGTTAGTTAAACTTGAAACTATAAAAGTGTTAAAATTCCCCTTGCTCTCTAGCTCGGTTTTTTTCTGACTCAATTATAATTGTTAACTCATCTTCTCCTAAAAAGAAAAGAGATAAATGAGAAACATGTAAGTCACGATTCATTTTTAAACAAAAATCTTGATAATGTCCCTAGTAGACTTTGAAAATATTCTAGAAAATTCTACTCTACCTCTTTCCTTATTATTACTTTTAAAGTAGTTACACGTTTTCTTTTTCTACCCTTTTGTCTGGCTGTTGTTGAGGGTATGCACAGCATGTCATGCCCAACTCAACATTTCTACGTGTGCAATGCTGTGACATCGATGACCTTCTTCAAGTCATGCAACCACTCTCCTCCTCCTCCTCTGAATTGTTCCTCCCCTGCTCACATAAACTCAAGTCTCCTGTCTAATTTTGGGGGGTGCTTTGTTTTAAAAGATTTCAAGAGATCATTTTGGCTAAATTTTGGCTAAAGATCATATCAGGGAAATAGTTTGAAGAATTCATCTAGATTCCATGACTCCAAAAATTCTAGATTGCATGATAAAATTTCTGCTCTGATTCCTGACTGTTTTCATCAGGGAATGCATTCATTCACTCATTCATAAAAAACATTTTTTTAAGTTTTACTAAGTACTATTTTAGGAATGTCCGTTGATTTGGAGTGATTGTGTAATAATGCAGTCCCCAGGTAGATTAAGCCTCTGGTGAATCTCTTCTGACCATGAATCAGGGATGTGAATAGTCTTGCTATCAGTAGAGTGCATTGAAAAATGAATGAATGCAGATGTTGTTAGGTTAAAATTAACACCTTATCATTTGTTCTCCCTTTTGACCCATGTTTAATTTGTCCTAGTTTTTATTATTTTCTGTTTTCTTTTCAACAGAGGTTTTTCTGTAGTTAATTTTGTTCCTGTTGTTGGCTTGGGGATTGTACATTTTTCTTTATATAAAATTCAAGATAGGTAAATCCACAGTCAGTAACTGGCTTCATAGTTTCTTAGGGCTGTGGCGGGGGGTTGGAGGAAATGGGGAGCTAATAGCAGCAAGTACAAGAAAGGAGACATTGTTCTAAAAGTTATTGGTGGTGATGATGGCCCAACTCTTTTAATGCCTCAAAGTCACTAAATTGTGTTTTATCTGATTCTATAGCAATGAAACTGCTAGTTCTGTTAATCATTTATGGATTGCCTATATTTTTGCAAAATGCTGGACGTTGTTGATATCACAAGTCACATATTCTGCCCTCAAAGCGCAAATCCTCTCTCACTGGATTTGTTTGCTTCCGGCTGTGACACATTTGAAAATCTCACATTTATACTTCCACCAAAAATAAGTAGAAAAGCTATACAGCGATGAAAGTACAAAAGGATTTTTGAGAGAAGCAGGGTGGTACTCGGTTCCTCCTTCAAGCCCTTCCAGTGGCGGGCCCACGGCACTTCCAGCAAAGCGGGAAGGTCAAGCTTTCAAAAAGGAGAGAAGCCGCTGTGCTGATCACAGCATTTGCAGACCC